>NC_061776.1:1723574-2016074 GCF_022458985.1 Mugil cephalus
ATAAAAACATCCTTGAGTCGAGCAGATTGAAGGCTGCGTGAGTTTCCATCCCTCTCGGAGGCTGATGTAACGGCGGCCGAGGTCCTAAACAGCTCATCTGCTGCTCAGCGGGTTTAAGAGATGGATGGGTGTGAAGTGTGTGTTTCCCTGCGTCGCGGCTTCACGTGGCTAATGGAGGGAGCTGGGTGCAGCAGATGGTGATGAGAGTACAGTACAACTTCTCACTCCGAGGTGGAGGTCTGTGGGAAAATGCACCGGCTCCACTTTAACCCCTTATGGGGCGAAGGAACCATATTTGGGTCTTTGAGGGGAGGGGCCTCAAACTGGTGGAGAGATTAAGACCCAACCTACCTAAACTCGGCCTAGTGCTACTTATAAATATACATTATTATCATCGTTGTGCATTTAATATTAAACTATGTCTTATCCCTTTATTTGTCCCAGAAAGGAGACTTGTTTCCACTTGACTGTACATATTTAAAGTGGTGGACATGGACATAATAGAGGACAAAGACGTTGTGGGGGTCTGTTGTTTGGGGGATTGTGGCTGCAGGTATTAAGCTCTTTCCCATGTGAGCTCGTTTGAATTTAAAAGGCTGTAAATCGTCTCATGGATCTATGGTTCGGTGCTGTGAGGTTGGATGTGGGAAGACGAGATGATTTTGGATTGAAGGTGTGACATACGTGTTCATTTTGTCCATTTAAAGTTAATTTTCATACGACACTGCAGCTCAACGTGTTTCACAATAAAAGAAAGAACATTAAACATAAGAACATTTAAAAACATGGCAACAAGCAGATAAAGAGATATAAGAGCAGCTCTTGGCAGTGGAGCAGAGCGTTGTTGATGGGAGTCACTGATCTTTAGCTGTTACTCGCTCTCTGAGATTTGCAGCCGATTTAACAAAAACCATAAATGAAAGGGTAATAAAATGCAGAAGTAGAAGTTAATTAAAACGTATAATGGAACAGCATGAAATCAGTAGAGGAAGAGGTGCCAGGTAGTGTTAATTAAAGTTAATTAAAAGCTAATTAATGTACTGCAAAGGTCTGATTTCTGCTCTTTATAAAACTATATGTGAAATCATTCCTCGCTCACTGCACGATGTTCGGAGATTATGGGAAAGACGACAAACTGGAGACGGTGTTTAGGTTAATTCATTCATCCTCCTCTTGTGTTCGACGCAGCTTGATACAACTTAAAGTTGTCTTTAGAGCAGATGTGACTAATGCAAGAATGAAGAATGAATGGCGAAGAGCATTGACATATAAATCTGCTGGAAACCTCATTTAACTATGTACGTAATAAATTAGCAAAGAATATTGGAATAGTGGGAAAAGTGAGAGATATACTGGACCGTAAAACATTACATATTCTATACTGCTCTCTGTTATTAACCATATTTAGATTACTGCGTGGACGTCTGGGGAAACACTTACAAAAGCAAATTATCTCAGGGAATTTAAACTTTTAAACATTTAAACGTTGCTTTCGCACAACACACAAAAGCATGTGTGTATCTGTTTGTGGGGTGATTTTATGGAACAAACTGGGTGAGGAAATCAGGCACAGTGGAAATGTTACACAATTTGGAAAGCAGTATAAAGAGATGATTTATACAAGGTATAGGAATGGAGAAGAGGTATGTGAAGCACTTTAAATATTATTATTATTGTTATTGCTTATAACAACAATAGGAGGGTTGGGATCCTTTGATACCAGTAATCATTTGAATGCTGAAGCCACTTTATTCTTATGAATACTTTCACTTCCATGTTAAACACAAAACCAAAAAAAATAAATAGTTGAAAGTAAAAGATAATTAATAATAATGTTGTGGCTTATCAGTGTAGTTGCTCCAACTCTATAAATGATAAATTTAAGGCTGTAACAAATGATTAACAAACCAGTTTCTGAGCAGTCGATTAATCTTTTGGTTTACTATTAAAACCTTTAACTTATTATAAATTGGAATGTGTCTGTATTATCCTTTAGAGCCGATGCAAATCTACATATTTACAAAGTTGATGAATGGTTCCAGATCTAAATGTCCTGTTTGATTGGTTTCTAGCCGACAGTGAACACAGTTTAAGTACTGAACAAAGTTTGTTCCTGGATGAGTTGTGCAGCTCTGGTGTAGCATTATGTTTCAGATGATATAGAGACACTGTTACTTTTATTTCCTTCTACTTCCTTACTCCCTACAGACCTGCACTTATTTTAAACGTTGTCTGAAAACCGTTTTCGTCCAGTCTGGATTTCCCTCTGTGTTTATGGCGGCTCTCTCCTTGACCCCACACATCTCATAACTCAGAGGCCGTCATCACTCACATGTACCAGAGTTTCCTCTCACGTTGAGTTGTTTCTCTGCAGGGAGAAGCAGAAGACGATGACGAAGAAGAAGAATCCACCGAGGACGCTGATCACCGCCGACGGGCGAGTCATGAACGTCAACGAGCCCAAGTATGAAGGAAATCTGACTTCATTTTTACTACATTTTACTCAAAGTAGCAGAAAACAGCTTAACAACAAAACACGGCAAATACAATTTCAATAATTCTTAATTATTTATATTACTCCTGCAACAAAAAACTGGCAACAATTCAACTTCTGGAAATCATTGTTTTGTTGTACAAACTCATCAAAAAACAAACTTTTACTTTCCAGTCCGTACCCAGAAGTATATCAGGACCAAAACTCCCAAACCTGAGATCAATCAATACGCCGATGATTACGTCATGTTCACCTGAATGAAGATCTCGATTTTAGTTTGCAAAAGACGGCCGTAAAAGTCTTCACCTTCAGCCAAACCTGTAAATAGACAAGTAATATGATCCATTTAGGTATTTCTAGAAAGCTGCACAGACTGGAATTATGAATTCTCCTTATGACATTTATAGTTTTGGCCCCAAACCTCCACACAGTAATTTAAGTGATTCGTGGGCCAGAATGTATTTTCTTTAGTGAATACTGAGATGCTTCTTGACACTTAACACAAGGTTTGTCTTAGGGAAGAGTATCAGGGCCACCTAGGAGAAAAAAATAGAGGAGGCAGATGTTTCTTTCATCGTGCATGCAGTACTGCTGACTTGAAGGTCTACTTTATGACGATGTATTTCGACTTTTGACTTTTTCTCAAAATTTTGACTTTTTTCTCAAAGTGTATGATGAACAATTAATTCTACCTCCTCTTTTTTTTTCTCATCGTTGGCCCTAATACTCTAAGCTACTGAGTTCAGTCCAAAAAGAGAGACAAAGGACAGATCGATGTTGTCTCTTAGTTAGGGGTGTCTGTCTTTCTTCAACTTCATATCTTCAAGTTTGCTTTGCGCTTATTGTTTCTACTTAATCTTCTCCTTTAAATGCAGTTTCTTTTTTTATATTTTTTAAACCAAATGACAGCTTTGTGACACGGTAGTTAAAACCGTGGCATCGTCACTTGTGGGTTGAATTTGTAAATAAATCCTTTTGTGACGTATTTTTGAGCCGATGCTGAATGAAGGACATTATCTGAGCCTCCGCCCTGATTGTTTTCAGCACAGCACCGCTGTGATGGACTAAAATCGACCCAATCTACTCGGTCGACCTCGGCAAATGCGACAGAAAGGCAACATAATTGGTTGTAGTTGTGTTCAGCTGGAACGGGACCAGGACGCATCCAATCACCAGCAAACAACAGCAGCTCCGTCTGATTTCCTGTTCCCAGGTCCCGTGTGTTCGCTTTATTAGTTTGGATTTTAATCTCTCGCTCTAGATTGGCTCGCCCGCCATCTTCGAGGTGGAGGTGGATGGGGAAGTGGAGGGGGGGTGGATGGGGTGGTGGATGGAGGGGGAACCCAATAGCTGCGTCTCCCTCCATTAGCCAGAGGTTTATATCCAGAGCAAGGCCACAGGGGTCGAGGCCTGAAAACACGGCTGATTTCATTTGCAATCTGAGCTGAGGACACACTCAGGTCAGGAATGTATTCGCCGTATGATAGATCACGTTACAGCGGCGCGGAGACAGGACGCTACGGTCGGCTGCAGCCAGGCTGAAAAAAACACTCCAGACATCATCAGGACACTTTAGAGCCGCTTTAAATGAGAAAAGGCGTTTACTCAATGAATCCACTGACCAAATAAAGTAGATCAGTGAGAATGAGGCTGGAAAGTCTTGATTTTATCCATATTCTCTCAATGAACATGGTCCTCCTCCGCCTACAGCCCCCCCCCCCCCCATAGACCCGTTTAGTCCGGCTTTATCTGAATCCTTCCTCTCTGTTCCTGTGTTCGCTAACAGGCTGGACTTCTCTCTGACAGAAGATGAAGACAACAACACGATTGTCTTGGACCTGGCAGTGTTCAGGTAGAAACTCTCAGCAGCTTCTTTTACCAGAATTATACCTGAAGGAAACTTGTGTTTTATACAGTCGTGTATCTTGTTATTCTAAGATAAGTTGTCTCTAATGGATCTCTACCGACCACTGGTCCATGAACCGGGGGACATGATCCAGAGTTTGGAACAAGCTGGAAAGATCTTTCTGACTCACGGAAGGCTGATATTTATTATTTAACACAACAGAAATGTTGTTTTGTTGTTTCTTAGTCAAGTAAAGAGAATCAGGCCCCAACAGAGAAACTCCAGGACAACTTCTCTCCATAGTGGATTTTCCACCACCGCTGTCTGGCAGTAAACTGTCCTGGTAGAAAGAAAGAACTGCTCAGTTCTGGATCCTCACTATTCTCTTTGATTCTTAAAGTTCTCCATGAATAACCTGCAAATAGTTTCTTATGACAACTTATGTAAGTAGTAAACTACTTTTTGTTTTGAGGTCTTTCACGACTAGGGATGGGTACCGATACTGGGTACCATGATGCTAACGGTGCTCGTGCTAATGGTAGCCATTTGGTGCCAGTGAGTTTTTAATTAGCTTAGCCTCCTTAGCTCTATTGCTGTGACATCACGTCAGTTTTTCTCCTGCATGGATGGAAGTGAACCTTCAAAATGTCTAAGACCAGACGTTTGTCTACAGTTTGTCTGGACTTCAGCTCTAAAGATGCAACAAGGAGGAAACACCTGGAATTGGGTTCAACATCTGACCACACATAGTATTTTATTAAAAGACCAGAGATGTAGCATCTCTGATGCCTGACAGACCCCACGACTCTGGTTTATTATTTAGTTTATATTGGTTCAGTTATTTCTTAATTTTAGTTGTATTTATATCATTTATATTAATATTCTGTTCAACTTTCACGTCACAAAATGGCTAAAAAAAAGGCACATTTTTCAACCAAGTTTGTATGTTTTCATTCTTTAAGAAGCGGCACCATTTCAGAAGAACAGGCATTATTTCTACTTGTACCTCGTCAGTCTGTCTCACTTTGTAATAACTCCACCTAGACACTAGTCGGCGCTGTCTTTTTTACCAGTTGGGTTCATTTTTGTTTCTACTTCCTGCTTCACTTTCAACAAAGGCGATTAAAACTTTCACCAAAGACGAGTCGTACAAATGTCTGTATATCTGAACTGATTCTTCATTGATCCAAAAAAAGATGAAGAAACAGACGGAAATACTAAACCGCTGATTAGTCTTCAGACAAAAATACTCTTACGTCTTTTTAGTCATTTTGATCTTTCATAGTTTTATCTGAAGAGGAGTCGCTGCATTTTTGTCAAACTTCAACAAATAACATTCATTTTCCTCTTTAGACTAAATAACAATACGAATTTTTCTCGTCTTTGACCATTTTATTTAAGCTTTTATTTATAAGTATCTGAAATTTGAATCCCGTCTCCATGGTTAGTTTAACTCAGTCAGTATCAGTCTGGACTCGTCAACATTTCCTCGTAGGTTTTATCTCCATATATTAGTTTTAGCTCCTTCACAAAAACCATTAACAGAGCAGCTTTATCTGTAAACTGTTTATTTTTGTGTAGGTGGATTCTTTATTGGTCCCAGTGATTGGACTCTTCACTAGAGCAAATCTTTAAATGTTTCAGAAACAAGTGTAAACAGATAGAACATACTTCCTGTTCATATGAATTAACCTGGAGCTCCTCACACAGACACATGGACACCTCTCTGATGGACGTGGACGTTCAGCCGACGTACGCCAGAGTCAGCGTCAAAGGAAAGGTACGTGCCCGAGCTTTAAATCCTCACAACCCATCGTTCTAAGGTCGACCTCAGCTCATTAATTCTGTTTCTACGGGCAGCAGCAGAGACTCGGCCCTTAAATCTGATGCGTCGACTTCGTTTCCTTCAGCCATTCACATAAAATACCATATACACCGATCAGCCGTAACATTATGACCACAGTCTGGAGGTGTACTTTAGCATCTGACACCAAGATCTGAGACAGAACTTACCAATAGATCCTGAACCATTGGAATGGGTGGATATTCTATCTTTCTTTATTAGATCCCTATTAGCACCAGCTGCTAACAGCCTATTCGTCCTGACATCCAGAAAACATGCACTTACACATAACAACAACTACACAACAACAGCTCCCTTAGTGATAAATGAAACACAGAGGAAAATCTGATGGACGTTACAGATTTACAAATCCCTTAACTCATTTTCCGCACTCAAATTTCGTTCCATACTCCAGTACTACCTTAAATAATATAATATTAATACACAAAGAGTCTTATAAACATAATTTACTATCTGAAATTGCCTCATTCTATTTTGACCATTTGTACACACATTAATTCCAAAAAGAGTATAAGCTGACTACAATTACACAATATGGACTATGTTAAATAATAATTCGTTACTAAAAGATATAGTTTTAACTTTGAATCTAACTTTATTATTTTCATGAGCAATATGAGCTTCCAGAGAACAACCGTCCACAGCTACAGAACTGTTCTCTGTATTATACCCATTCTCACTTTGGGCAAAATTAATCATCCTTCTGATGCACAACTTGTTAATAAGTTGTCTTTTACGCAATAACTCCGGTACTTATGTCACAAGTATATTTCTTAGACACGTTAATAAAGTATGGGTAGAACTTTATGTGGGACAACTTGAATGTCTCAGTCATTATATGTCATAGTTTATCCAAAATAAAAAAAAAAAAACAGGCTGAAAGAAAGAAAGACAACTGGACACTGAAGGTGTTTCATCCCAGTCTTTAGTTCTAAAGAGGTGGTGGGGAGTCGGGGCTTTGAATAGGAACATCTGTGGATGTTGTCGTATCTGGTCCTTAACAGACTCTAGTCAAATGAAGACTTGGTGGACACATCCTCAAGAACGTCCAGATCCCTTTGTTTCTACTTTGTTTTCTTCTGGATGTAGGTGCTTTGGTAGGTGCTACATGTCAGAACAACATCCCCGTTAATGGGTCAAAGCTTCACACTACGTCTGCCGACTTGTCTTCTTCCCATAATGCATCTTGGTGCCACGTGTTCCCCAGTAAAGTGAGGATAAAACGTTCAACCTAATATATCATTAGCTGCGTTTCTGTTTTTCACAAAATAAAAGCAACATTTCCGATATTTCCTTAAAGGTGTTTTGTGAATGAGCTGTAACTCTCGTAAAGTGTCGTCTTTGCACGATATCCCATAATTCTCTTAAATTCTCAACTTCACTTTGAGGAAGATGGACCATAAATAAACTGGTCACATGACCTCCTGCGTCATCTCTGGTGACGGGAACATGCAAGAAAGTGTTTCCATTGCACTTTGGAGGTAAACGTTTATATCATTGCGTCTGAAAAACCACCTCATGAGAGCGTAGAAATGTTTTAGATTCAGATATTTGAGAGTTTTAAGAAAAGTTTCCATTCCCAGTTTTGCACATTTCTAGGAATAATGGAAACGCAGTTACTGACAGGTACCATGATGGTCATAATGTTATGGCTGACTGCTGTATATCTTGTAAAGTGTCGGTCCTTGCCGTTACCTTTGCTGACTGTTTTAATAGTCGGTTATACGCCTGAACATCTAAACTCTTCAATCTGCTGCCGTTATGTGGCAGCTGTTCGTAGTGATTCATCCGAGAGTTCACGAAGACGCCGCTCGCTGCTCGTTGGGGACGAAGCGTGAGTGATGAAGGGTCAGATTTAGAGCAAATAAAAGGCCGTCGCACTCTGCTGAATCATCAGACCGGCTTCTGACATCGGCATTTCTGATACATTTACGGGGGAAGTTTATTGCACCTGCTGGAAAGTCATTTCCCCGGCGTTGAAGTTTATTTTTTCATTTATTATTTTACTCCCAAAATGGCAGCCGTCCAAGGAGCATGAACACTCTTTTTGTTTTCTCGTCAAACCCGAAAAGGATCTGTAGAAGTTTAGAAACTTTGGATGTATGAGGCTGTAGAGAGTTTCCTTCCAGGCGTCCGTCCTCTGAGGAAATATTGTCTCATTTGAATACAGCTCTTTAGGTCCTCACGAAATGACTCTGCTACTTCCCTGGAGTATTTATGGATGCTTGTTTTATACCAGGAGTCAGTCTGAATGGACGGGTCGGGTGATTTACGCTGTGATACATCAGATGAACCCTTTAAAATTCCCCTTTTTAATAAGAGCTGATTTACAGGAACATCTGTGTGGGATGTTTATCACGTCGGGCGCTGAGAGTTGGAGGACGACTTCAGAGTTTTCCTTCTCAGCGTGGATTCCCCCACAGAAACTAAAGTTCATTTTATCTCCAATTCGTCGTCCCACGCGGTTCATTTTAGTTTCTCACAGGATTGATTGATCACCGCTGTTCTCACTCGGAGCTATTCTGGTCACTCTCGCCAAGTCCTTTCTGGAAAGTGCATCTAAAAAAAGACCCCACTAATGATTAAAGTCATTTGACACACTGGGACGGCGTCGGCGTCCGTCCACTGCATTAATCTCGCTAATTAAACTTGTGAATAATTTACTCTGCAGATGTTTCAGATAGTTCTGCCGGCTGAAGTGAAGCCGGACAGTTCGACAGCTCAGAGGTCCCAAACCACCGGACACCTGGTCCTGACGATGCCCCGGGTACGTACCGTTACAGCAGCAGGAGAACTTTTAACAGGCTGCTGGGGTGAAGAAACTTTACGGATCAAACCTCAACTCAACAACGTTGTTCCGCTGAGGGGGAAGTTTTCTGGGAACGTCATGAGCTCTTGGCTTAACATGCCATGAAAGTACATTTCTAGTGGAAGCAACCAACAACTTATAGGCCCATCTGAGAACAAGTGGTTATACAGGAAGTTAGCAAAGCTCTTTTTAGCCTGGATTTGTTGAAATGTCAAGATAATCTGTTCATTAGCTGGATTAACATGTTCTGGACGATTGTGATTACGGCTGCAACCACTCATTGGCCATGTTCTGCAGTGTTTATTAAAACAAAAAGCCCAAACATCAAAAGTGAGGAAATTCATTACATAGATGATTGGGAAACACTTGTGGTTGTAAATAATTCATCTTACAGAGGAAAGAATCCAAAAAGAGAAAGGTTAATTTTTTAATAAAATTAAAACCTGTCGTATGTGTATTTACTGCTGAATATTTGGACTATTACAGTGATTTTAATGTGATGTTTTGTTGGTGGTTAGAACCTGTAAGTCAAATGGCTAATGGTGAAACTAATGGTGAAACTAATGGCGAAGCTAATGGCGAAGCTAATGGTGAAAGTTAAAGGTGAAGCTAATGGTGAAGCTAATGGTGAAAGTTAAAGGGAAAACTGCTGAAGCTAATGGTGAAAGTTAATGGTGAAGCTAATGGTGAAGCTAATGGTGAAGCTAATGGCGAAGCTAATGGTGAAGCTAATGGTGAAGCTAATGGTGAAGCTGATGGTGAAGCTAATGGTGAAGCTAATGGCGAAAGCTAATGGCAGCGCTGCTTTCCTGCAGTTTGTTTGTACACATATAAACCTCCTCTAAATTTAAACCACTCTTAGTTGGTGTTAGCCACCATTAGCAGTGGTTAGCATCACAGCATGAGGGTCGTTGGTTCAAACCCACTGGCCGGCGGGTCTGTGGTGTTTCCTCTGTTATAGACACAACCGTAGAACAAAGCTGAACTTCTGCCACGAGTACTATCATTATTTAAAAGTTTAAAACGGGTTCTTCATTAATAGCTAACGTGTTAGAATGTGTTTAGAAGTTTATCAGGAGAAATTCTTGACTGATGGTTTGATGCCTAGTTTAAAATAATGTGTTATTATCATGTTGTAACAGGAACTATATCCAATCAGAAACGGTTCTTTTCCTCCTGTAGTTACAATACTTCTCAATAAAATGATGCTCTTTGCGATTGTTGTGCTCCTGCTTGTTAAAATCTGACATTTTGCACTCTGACTTTTAATGAAGGACCTGTTTATAGTGTCTATAAAGATTGAGGCAGGTGCTGACGCTGCAGAGTCACGGCTGCGACTATTAATCCTCCATATGCTTCAGATACAGCCGGCGCCACGGTGCCAGTAAACGGGTCAGAAATCTGCAGGAAAAAAATAAAAAACACGTTTCATTTAATTTTCTCCTTCCTCCTTTTAGGCTGAAGGTGAAATCAAAGTGATGAAGTCCGTCCCACGTCCACACAGAGCGAGAGAAATCAGACGCAGCAGCTCGTCGGAGGACAATAAAAGGTTAGAGACGCTCTGGATGCTCTACAGCTAAAAACCTCACGATACGGGACGGAAAATGAACATGTCCTCAGCCTCTAAGACGCCTTCAGAAAGACGTCTAAACAGTCATTTATCTGCCAAATCCTGGTATTTTATCGCAGTCAAATCAATGAGATGTGACAGAAAAAGAACAATTCCAATTCCAATAAATCCCAGTTTATGAAAAAGTCATAAATTGCTGCGTTTCTGACGTTAATTCAGGAGACATGACACAGTTTAAACGCCGTCTACCAGAGTTTTTTGTCGTTATTAAAAGGCCACTTCTGCTTATGTTTCTGCTCGCGGTTACGATGAATTAATCACAGTCACTCGCTGGTCTTTGTTTGGCCTCGAGTTGGATGCGCACATATTAAAACAGCCTCGGTCTTATCAGGTCCCCGTTGTCTTAATTACTGTTGCCTGTTGTATATTAAACAGTCTGAATGATTCATTTTACTGGCCGCGTTAGCCTTCGTGCTAATGGCCGAACGCCGCGCTCAGATAACCTTGACCAGAGCTGCAGCCTCACACGGGGACGACTCTACAGTAAATTACTCCACTGGACTCGTCTTCACTCTGTTCATATCAGGCTTCAGGCTGATTCTGCCCTGTATCTGAATGTGTTTGTGTCTCGTCTGTGGGAGACTCTCATCAGCCAGTGGTCTGGTTTCCTTCGCTCTGGTAACGGATGAACCGGCCTCATTCAGACCTGGTTCACGTCATGACTTCAGGTCCTGATTATTTGAGCTGCAGCAGAATGAATTTTGAGCCTGAGGAATAAATACGATGTAAGTGTCGCTTAAACCGTGGAAACCAGATCTGAAGCTCCCAGCTAAAATTAAACATTTAAGTTTTAAAAGGAAGGAAGGAAGGAAGGACCCTAAGAAGGAAGGAAGGAATAATCAAACGAAGGAAGGAAAGAAGGACCCAAGGAAAGAAGGAAGGAAGAAAGGAAATAAGGAATAATCAAACGAAGGAAGGAAGGAAGGTAGAAACCTAGGAAGGAAGGAAGGAAGGAAGGAAATAAGGAATAATCTAAGGAAGGAAGGAAGGAAGGAAGAGAGGGAGGAAGGAAATAAGTAATAATCAAATGAAGGAAGGAAGGAAGGTAGAACCCTAGGAAGGAAGGAAGGAAGGAAGAGAGGGAGGGAGGGAGGAACATGAAGGACAACAAAGGAAAGATGTAAGGGAATGCAAGAAACAGGATGAAGGACGGAAGGAAGGAAGGAAGGAAGGAAGGAAGGAAGGAAGGAGGGAAGGAAGCAAGCTTCCATCCTCAGGTCTGAACGTTGCTCCACTGAATCTAACCGGTGATTTATTGTCGTCTTTTTAACAAACACTGACTGAATCTGCTTTAAATCCTTCAGTAAATATGATAAAGATTCTGTCACTGTTTGAATATTCAAAGACTTAAACGGGTCTAAACTCGGTGCCGGTTCCTTCCTGGTGTTTTTTATGATGAGTGACGGACTCGGTTCGTCTCCTACAGCAGATTCAGTGACAGACATTGAGTCTTTAACCGACTCGGCTTTAACGAAGCCAAACGACTCCACAGTGTATTAACGACAAAGAGGTGGAGCGAGCTGCTGATTTATAACCCGGTCCGGTTCATCTGGGTTCCAGGTGAAGCTAATCATAAGCACCACCCTGCGAGAGATGGATGGAGTCATTAGTCCAGGGCTCCTCCACTAATGTCCTCCCTAGTTAGGACGTGGTCACCTGAGGCCGAGGCCGCTGGTCGTCATATCTCACAGGTAATGAGGTCCACGCACCATCCTCATCATCAGATCATCAGACCCAGAACCTCCCGGAGACGGATGGATGCAGATGCTGCAGTATTGATAAAACCATTTGTTGTAAAGTTAGTGGAGGTCAGAGGTTAGAGAACAAGGGAGCTTCTATGAGGAGGGTCTTTGTAGTCTTTCATTAAAGGTCCAAACAAAAGCTGCTTCCTTTGTTTTAATGGTGTTTGGCCAACCCCAAAAAACCAAAGAAGAAGAAGCAGTGTGGCTGTTTGGTGAAGTGTTCGTAGACGATCTTCATTCAGTAAAACCAGCTACATTCATCAGCTCCAACAGCTTTTCATCCCCCTAGAAATGAGCTAAATGTAGCTATCGCAGTAAAAACTGGCAATGGAAACACTTTTTAGGCTTTTTCCCGTCACCAGAGGTGATGAAGGGGGTCAGAAGAAGAGAATTATGGGATATCACATACAAACGAGACTTTACCAGAGTTACAACAGCTGTTACAGCTGTTATTTTTCTGCACCTAGTGGTGGATGCTGGTGTAGGTTTCAAGGGTGATGTCACAGGAAGTTAAGCGAGAAACAGGAAGTATGTGTTATTACACTGAGGTGACCATAGTGATGGGTTTGACTTCCGGCTTCATTCTTTGGAGTTTAGTGTGAGTTCTTAGTTCATAACTTTATTACCTTTATTTATACTTGGACAGTTGTTGACTTTTGAAACATATTAGTTTATTTGAACATTTGAAGGTGTGTGCGCTGTAACATTGCAGTATTATTTATGTAAATCAGTACATTTTGTTGATTAGATATTAATGTTTTTTCCAACATTATTAAACCTGTGGACGCGGCTGACATCTCCAGAGTCCTAATGTGAAGAAGATGTTGACACTAAGAGGGAATGACAGTTTAACATACAAATAGTAATTGGATTGGATTGGGCTTTTATTTTGTGAAAAAATCGTAATGGAAACACAGCCAGTGATGCAGTAACTCACAAAGATGGAAAATGACTGGAAAGAAGCTCAAAGACTTTCACAAACAGGGTTCAGATTAGTCTGATCTTTAGTAGCTGATCGTTTTAGGTCATAAATTAAAACCACGTCCCTGTAGAGTCACATACGTCTTCTTCTTCTGTTTTTATGGTGGTAGGCTGCTGTTAAAGCTCCTAAAAGCCCAGAAGAAGAAGAAGAAGTGTGTGGAGGTTGTTGATTAGTACCTAGTGTGTTGAGGTGGTAGATCAGGACGTAGAGGATGTAGAGCTGCTCCAAGAAGATGTACATTGTGAAAAAAGTGCAGTTTATTTTTTTAAATCACTAAAGGATTTGATTTTTGTGTCTGAACCACAGCTTCTATTACTTCAGTTCAAGCTAAGCTCAGCGCTGCTCAGAGGTTTAATTCCACCACCACATATTTTAACCTTGACCTGTAACCTTCTTTTAAATCCACCAGGGAAATAATCCCGGTGCCGTGAGTTGTGGTTTTTAGATAACGTGTGATATTCCATTTCACCAAACACGTCCACTAAATTCATTTCTAGTCGGTGGCCTTCAGACCCGTGTCCTCCGGCGCCTGAGGCCGAATGCAGGGATCTGTGTGTCGGCCTGGGGGTCAAAGGTCGCCCCTAATCACGTCCAAACAGCTCCATAAGTCAGCAGCTATAGCGGCTCAGCGCTCTGATCAAACCTTTAATTTGAGGCTTGAGGACGGGACCGGGTCTTATCGGGTCTGATGGGGGCGACTGAAGGACACAACAAACGTTAATGATGATATTTAGGAGCTGGAGGCAAAGACAGGAAACGGTAACGAGGCGATTAGAGGAGAAGCTGAGCTACAGCTCAGTCACAGCGTCATCAGGATTCACACGTTACTGACGCTTCAGTCATTAAAGGACGACTCATAATACAAATATATATCACACAGAAATAATATAGAATATATCACACAGAAATAATATATATCACACAGAAATAAATAATATAAAGAAATAAATAATACTTTCCTTCCTACCTAACTAACTACCTTCCTTCCTTCCTTCCTTCCTTCCTTCCTACCTACCTACCTACCTTCTGTCCTTTCATCCTTCCTTCCTACCTACCTACCTACCTTCCTACCTACCTACCTACCTACCTACCTACCTACCTACCTACCTACCTTCCTTCCTACCTACCTGCCTTCCTACCTACCTTCCTTCCTTTCATCCTTCCTTCCTACCTACTCACCTACCTTCCTTTCATCCTTCCTTCCTTCCTACCTACCTACCTACTTTTCTTCCTTCCCTCTTTACTTCCTTCCTTCCTTCCTTCCTTGTTTTAATTCCTTGTCTCCAGGTGTGAGCTCAGGGTCTTAGAGGAGACATTCAGACTCTTGTCTCTCTTCAGTCTCTGGGTCCTTTTGACCTGTTTCGTCTGTTTCTTCAGTTTCTTCTGTTTCTTCTGTTTCGTCTGTTTCGTCTGTTTCTTCTGTTTCTTCTGTTTCTTCTGTTTCTTCTGTTTCTATTGTTTCATCTGTTTTGTCTGTTTCGTCTGTTTCGTCTGTTTCTTCTGTTTCTATTGTTTCGTCTGTTTCTTCTGTTTCTATTGTTTCATCTGTTTCTTCTGTTTCGTCTGGTTCTTATCTGAACATGAGCAGACCTGCGATGTCGGCTCATTTCCACCCCCCCTCTAAAAACATGATCCCGTGTGGAATCGCTGACACTAAACAGAAGAGCTACAACTCAATTACAACTCCATTATCAAAGTGAGAGCGATAACCCTGCGCCGGCTCTCAGCCCTGATAAAAGCTTAGTCACAGTTTGATTTCTGCACACGTCCACGAGCCTCACATTAGCATCCGTTTACTCACTCTGCATTATTGATATCGCTTGGGTTCAGCTCTGCTGCTTCAGAGGAAACGACCGGAAACACTGAGCTCCAGGTGCATGAATGAATATTTTCCAGGACGTCTTTTTACCTGCTGTGTTTTTGGTGTTTTATTTAAAGTGAACATGAGTTGTGATGGGAACGTCGCTATAAAGGTTAGCGCTCCAATGAGACGCATCTGGTGCATCTGAACACACTATTTTGTTTATTGCTATTGGAGCATTTTTCTCTTTAAAGCCCAAAATATCCTCAACCTGTTGGTGTTTTAGCTGCAGATCACTCGTTTTATCTGCTAATCCGGCTGTAAAACGAAACGAAACTGAAGCTGACGTGTAGCTAATGGACGCCGCCATCTTCTTCTAGTGACGTTTTTATGTCCAGAGTCTGAGTTAAGTTCTGCTTTGTTGGGTTCTCAGACACATGATTTAATAGATTTGAGACACAACGCATCAACAAAAAACTCAAAGATGAAGAAAATACAGTTACACACTCACAAATTTAACAGAATTAGTAAACGAGTTCACTCATTTGAGCAACTGACGTCTTCGGAAATGGACGCAAAGTTTCTGCTTTAGTGTTTGATGCAACCAGATTTCAAAATAATATTTACTGGAAAGAAGCTAAATATTCTTATATTCAATCAAACATGTCAATGAGTTTTTGCTTGACAGAAATTCTCAAAATAAGCACAAAGTTCTTGTCTCTGAACAAAATATAAGACGTATTTCTTTGAAAATAGGATTCTTTGCTTCTTCAAATTCTTTTTTTACAGTTTAAATGTTGGTGCATCCTCTAGTGAATATGAGGTTCCTTAACATTATAGGGAAATAGTTCTTTGACCTTTATTGGAGCATTTACTTTAATTTTACTCAACATGTTTGTCTTTTAGCTGCAGATCTAGTTTCTTGTTTCTATACTTGTGTGCATTAACCCGTCTGTAGAACCCAGAGAGCAGCTTACTTAAGTAAAAATAAAAAGTATCTGATTTAAACTGGTTATTTCACAGATACTTCATTTACAAATAATCCAATAAGTGAAATAACTTTTCGAAAGTTCCCATGATCTCAGTTGTGCCACAATTCAGAATATGAATCCTATTATCATCATTATTTTTTCAATACAAGCAGCAGTTCCTCTTTAAACCCAGTTTAAACATTTACTAACCATTCACAGTAAAAATAGACGCTTGTTTTCTTCTCTATCAGAGAGAAAATTGCCTAAATCACCCGTCTCCCTTGTTTCTGTGTAATTTGTGCGGCTGCTTGTGGATTTTGTGTTAGGAATGAATGTGGAAGTGAGCGTGTTGTTACTGTTCAGTCCTGTGAGCAGCTTTATTCCCCTCTCAATAAACACGAACGCAGGCAGTAATGAAGGACTCCTCGTCCTGCCGCCTCTTTATGGTCGAACGCTGTCCAGGAGATTAAATTATAATAACCACGCTCCTCCTGGAAAATCACCACATTTCATTATTATTATTATTATTTTTTCTCGCCTGTGCTGCACACGTTATAGACTCATCCCACACAGCAGATACTGAAGCAGGAGCTATGCTAGCGCAGCTAATGCTACGTCGCTACCGTCACTGTAATGATTTAAAATGACAAACAGCAGCTTGAGAAACGATTTAACATCTGAACCTTTGACCTTTGGTTTATGACCAAATAATAAATATCTGCCGAGCTAATACCAGGCTGTGGTTTGTGTTTAAATGCTAACAAGCAAAACTACAAACTACTTCCTTCTGTTAAACTGAAGCTGAAGTGCAGCGGAAAATGGGCGCCGCCATCTTCCTTCCAGATGTTCCACTATCATCTAAATACACATTCATCTCAAATATCTGTGAAGTTTCTCCTTTTCATAATCATAAAGGATTTAAAAAACTCTAAACATTGGTGCATCTAATACTAATTATCGTTCTTTTTTCCACATGAAATGCCGGGCTGGATATTTATAAACTTATTATAAACTGGTGAAGGAAAACTGGATGAACTATGTCAAACAAACGCAAATTTTGAGAGCTGTTAAATTTGAGCATTTTTTCAGATTTTGGTTAAATTTTGCTATTTTCCTACGACTGATTTAGAAAGTTTGAGTCTTAATTTAAAGGCAGGTGATGTAGATGAATTTTAAAGGTAATTGACTGTTTCTGCTTAGGAGAGTTATAATGATTAAATGATTAAATGATCTGAACAGTATAACAGAAATGATAAAAATGATTTTACCTGGAGGAACTTTAAAGAGAAATCTAACCAAGCCAGAGACAGATGCTGGATTTATACGTATGTATGTATGCAGGTACTGGCCTTTATGTAATGAAACACCTTAAACTGCATCGCATGCTTGCACAGTCATATTTATAGTCGGCGGGTTTAACTGCTCGTCACATGCGCCGTGCCTCTGCAGCATATATTACATCTATATCAGGTTCTTTATCGACCTCGTACGTTAAATCTTGGAGGATCTGACGTCTCTGCACCGGCATCAACTACAGATTTATCCTCCATGTTCTCATTTGGACTCTCTTAAGCCTTTTAAACTTGACCCACGTGTCACCGTCACAGTCAATAGGCGCTGATTAAATTAAACTGGGTAGAAGGAAACTATTAGGATTCCTGTGGGAAAATAAAACGCTGCATATAGAGTTTGATGAATTGTTTGTGGGTTTTACTTTTTTATATCAATGCCATGGAAACTGCTTGTTTGATTGGCTGGTATTGGTCTGTTTAAATCACGCTTAGATATATATACCGATAAATATACCAGAGAGCCATTTATTCATTGATCTAATCCGTGATTAGATGGTTGAAACTGCTAGTGCTGCTGAAGGTAACGGATCAATGGTTAAAGTACATGATAGATTATTAAATGCTGTAGCTTCGAGTTGACAAATGTTTGCTAAATGTGAGGGAAAAAATCGTGAAAAAGCTCAAACTAATTGATTATTTGCTAAAAAGGTCTCAATATATCTAAAACAAAGTCGATTAAGCTCATCTTTCATAAGTGTTGGCTTCTGAAACTTAATTTAATGCTTCACCGTGAGCCAAACTAAGATAAAGTAAAGTAAATATCTCTAATGTATCTAGAAATGTACTGCGAAAATGGTGAGTAGATGTAAGTAGATATATATAAATTAAAACCCGTAGCTTCAAGTTTCAGTTGTTTGCTAAATGTGATGGAAAAACGGTGAAGAAGTTCAAACTAATGGATTATTTGCTAAAAAGGTCACGAAATATCTAAAATAAAGTCGATTAAGGATTCTAGAAGACCTTCCACCACTCATCCTTTATAGGTTAAAGCTTCAAAAACTTAATTTAATGCTTCTACATGAGACAAACTAAGATTACCTCGACCAAACAGAGAAATCAGTTCTCTAATACGTCTCCAAAATCACTGGGAAAATGGTAGGGGTGGATAAATAGGGTTGAAATTAGTGATTTTGGAAGTAGATGTGTATAAATGATTGAAAGCCACAGCTACAATGACATTATTTGATAAATGTGATGGAAAAATGGTGAAAAAGCTAAAAGAAGTGAATCCAACAGTCAAATTAGACAAGAACAGTTATAGTTAGTGGAAAAATAAAATATGTGAGAACAACAGTTTCTTTTCTCAGGTGTCCTGGTCCCAGAAACATAACAAATCAGAGGAAAGTAGTTCCATCATATATCTCTAAAAGTATTAGGAAAATAAATTTGGATGGGATGGATGAAATTAATAAATGATCAATGGTAAAGAACATCATAACTGTCCTGGTTAAATAAAGGCTAATAGTTTATGCCGTTTGCTAAATGTAAAGGGAAAAACGGCAAAAAGGCTAAAAGAAGAAGTTAACTAGCTTAAAAAGCTAAATTATGTAAGTAGCTAAAAGTAATTAAACAGTCAGACTAGACAAAATATGTAGCTAACAGTTTAAAGAGGAAGATAAATGTTTGGGATAAATGGAGGAGATCAGCTGATGTATGAGCTGAAGGATTCTCAGTCCATGTCTCAGTGTAGATCTATATGTATCTATAGATGGTTCACCTCTCATCCTTGGGAGGTAAAGGCTGAAATAATTATATAACAGAGGTCAAACAAAAAAGGAATTTGTTTCTAATATATCCAAAGGAATTAGGAAACAGTAACGCTACAGGATATATGTGAATAGTTGCTAATGTTGCTGAAACAAAGTGAAACTAGTTTTCTGGATGAGAAACTATTTTCCACTATTTCCCACCATCTGAAACATATTTTAACACAATGAAATGTTAATGAACATCTGGTTTAAAACCGGCGAACACATTTTAACATCTGGTGTCGATGACGGACTCATTTAGACGCCGATATTAAAGATCCTTCAACGTCTTCATGAAGCGTTTATAAATCACAACCAGAATAATTTATTAATCCTTCAAGGACGTTGTCGTGGTGGTGCTGCATCCCAAATACAAAAAGAATAAAAGTGATACAAAAATAAGAAACCAAATACTGCACAAATAAATATACGAGAGTCTGAAGAGATGAGACTGACCAACACTCAGCGTTTTAACCCTCTGTCGTTCCTCTGGGTGGTTTATGGGACAGAAGCATCTGTTTGAACCAGTCACAGCTTCAACCAACACATTTTCTTCAGGTGAACTTTCACTCCTCAAATAAAACCTGAAGGCGTCATCATTTAGAACTTTTAGCCCAGAGGAAACACTGGAGCCTCAGACATGGTTCCCTCAGGAAAACAAAAAGTTCATCCCAGAGAAAAAATTACTACAGAGATATGAAATGATTGTAGGAAATATGTAAAACAATCAGGGAGATGCACAAAATATCCACAAATATGCAAATGACTAAAAAGCTTCATGCAGCGAAGATGAAAAGAGTCAGAAAAAAGACCAGAAACTATTGTGGTAATGATGGAAAAAAGAGACACAGAGTGAAACCAAAGTGACGAAAAACAACCAGGAGACACTTAAACACCAGAGGAACAGAAATCTACAGAAAAGAGACACTATACGACTAGAATATGGCAAAACTGACAACACAGACACAAAATGGACGGAAAAAGATGAAAGAGACGCACAAAACATGGAAAATTACTAAGAAGACACCAGGAAGGAACAGGAAATGTCGGCGCTACGACCAGAGCACACGCAAACAGACAAAACATGTGAAAAGCTTTTAAACTTTAGAACCAGTCAGAGCTCTGGACACCAGTTATGTCTGATTTAATTCTGGTTTCATTGATAAAAGTCATTATAGGATTCAACCAACACATTATTTAACTGTGTCCCAACTTTGATTCCTCTTAGAGTGATTCCAGAAAACGTCAGAGTGATTCAGAAGAGACCGCGACCACGAATGACATGTTCATCAGTTTACTTTGTCCTGAACAGAATCATCCTAAAAACCTCTTAGTCATTAAAATCCTGAAACAGACCTTGAGTTCAGATTATTCTGTCTTCCCACAGAGACGATCGTGTCCCTGAGAAGCTGGAGGTCGACCCCGGGAAGCGTCGCACTGTCGACTTCACCAACATCGTGACGCACCAGGGCAGCAGAGGACGTCCACTGGAGACGCCCAGACCTGGTTCACCAGACACAGGTGTCCTCTCTGAAGGGTTCGTGGACGACCCCGACGTCCCCCCACTCATGTAAAAGACACTACGCAGATGAACAATGAATGAGCGGGTTCAACCAGTCGTGTTTACAGGGAAGGAGACTGAATCAGACCTAAACTGACCTTTACATGGATGTTTCTTACTCTCACTCCCTCAGTGAGTCTGGAAATACTGAGAACTCAGTGTGAGTTTGTAACTTATATCATTTTCCATCATTACATTGTCTTATTTGTTATTCAACTTAATCTCTTATGTGTATATGAAATGGTACAAACCAATATATTAGACAAATAGACGTAGATGTATCAATAACAATAAATAACATAAATGGATAAATAAAACTCATCTTGGGTTATATATGGGTTCACCTTATGTTGTCATATATATGTCTGCATAGCACACAGAACTCATCCCGTTACAGCCCCACCTACTGGCCACTTCTCTAATTAATTACTGGTCTTTCAGTTATCAGCCCCATGTTTCCCCTCATTAATGGCGTCCATCTTTCTACAAATACAAACCTCTATAATCTCAACATATACGTCATTTTTTCCATTGTGTAAATATTTCCAAGAATATTTTAGTGTGATTTGCCTCTTTGCCAAAATTAATTAATTAATTAATAATTAATTAATTAATTAAAAATGAATAGTGGACACTGACATAATATCAGTTACTGAGCAGCAGCTGCCGTTACCAGCACATAAACCAGCGTTTGTGTGTTTGTTTTCATGTAAAAACGTCTCTTTTTAAATTGATTTTTATTAATTTGGTTTAAAACCAAACCTGCAGCATCACCACGGAGATCGTCCTCCTCCTTCTCTTCATCATTAAAGGCAGGACACACGTACAGGACATTTTTAAATTATAAATAAGAAAAAATAGAATAGAACAATACAAACATGACTGTGTGAGTGTGAACAGTCCAATAAATCCATCCGTTCTGGGTTCTGTCCATGTTTTTTCTTCTTAAAATCCCCGGATGTGAATCCTGTGACTCTGATCAGAGGCTTCGGTCCAAACTCATCCTGAAGCTTGTTCCTGTCTCCAGGCGTCTCCTGGGTCTGAACTTCTACTGTGAGTTGTCACAAGGAAAAACTCAGAGGTCACGACTCCTCCTCCTCCTCCTCCTCCTCCTCCTCCTCCTCCTCCTCCTCCTCCTCCTCTCCTTCCTCTGAGTGCCTCCAGAAATCATTTTGGCATCGGACCATTTTCTCGTCCTGACAGCTTCACTGTTCTTCTATATTTGGACACTGAGGCTGGAGCCGTGAGGGAGGTTTGGATGAAGAACGACTCGTCCACGTCTCTGAATTCAGATTCAAATTTTTCAAATCTATTTTAGAAAGAGAAGAGCTTTGAGTTCCTCTTTAAAGGTTTGGAACTGATTCAGAAGCTCAGCCTGATTCACTTAGAACATTTTAGTTCAGGACCAGAAACACAAACACGGAATAAGTAACGACAACTCGTTGCTGTTTAGTCCTGGTCTCAGTGTTGTTCTGTTCACTTCTCCGGATAAAACTGTGGATAAATGTGGAATAGAAGTTAATTTCATTGATAAATAGACCCTCATGTCTGATACCACATGTCTAATACCACATGTCTCTGGTCCGTGGAAGCAGGTTTACCTTCACTTCCTGTTCCTCATCCTGGACCAGTTTAGGAAAAGCTGAAGTTTGGTTTTAGTTTGATGGATTTTCAATTTAAAAAGTCAAAACTACAGAATACTGAACCAGTAAATTCACCTTTGGTTTGCCTTTAATTTATGAAACCAGAAAGAGACATAAAGGGGAAAACAGAAGTCATATGATTCATATAAAAGCAGCAGAAGAAGAAGAAGAAGTTGGACCAGGGAGACCTGGACCAGTGTCCGACTCATGGAGACACAACCAGTGTCTATCAGAGACGTTCTAGTCAAGGTTCTTTAGAACCTCTCACTGATCTGACCCTGAATGTCCTGAGAGGTTCTTGAAGACGTTTCGTCCAGGTCTCCGGTTCTAAAGGAGGTGGAGTTCAAAATAAAATGAACTCTTCAGTCTTCTTGTCGACTCCAGTCAGAACTGAAACGTCTTCCTGCCTCCGAACGTGACGTAGCTGCTGTAGGAGCCAGACCAGGTCTCTGGTATCTGGAGCCGGAGGCTGGTTTTGGTTCTTTATCCGGAGACACTTGAGTCGTCTGAGGATTGAGTCTGATGATAATCTACGTATCTGTGGATTAGACTCATCACTGCTTTGAGTCGTCGTAGCCTCGACTCCGTTTCATTAACACGACGAGAGACTGGAAGGAGAAGACAGAGTCCACGCTGAGGACTGAAGGGACACATTTTTGTCTCCTCCTCCTCCTCCTCCTCCTCCTCCTCCTCCTCCTCTCTGGGATGAATTATTTAACCCTTCTCCTCAGAGGAACCTCTCCCTCTCTCTCCCTGTCTCTGGGTCTTCGTCCTGAGCTGCGTCCAAGGACAGAAGGACGTCAGTGATGGACGACGCTTCATTACTTTATCACTGAAAACTAGTTAAGGCTTAACCAGTAAATACTTCACTGCACTAATAAACTCGGTAAATTTAGAGTTTATTAACGCACATGAAACACAGATGTGGGTGTTTTCTCAGTCTCGCGATGCTTTAAACTTGGAGCCTGGTTGTTCTGGTCAGTGACGATGAACCGTCCTCTCTGCACGTGTTAAATAAATCTCTAAGCTCTGGAGGTTGGAGGTTTGACTCTAAACAATCAGAGCTTTAGGAGAAGAGAAGGACCTGAACTGATGTCCTCCTGGTCTCCTCCCAGTATCGGTCTCTGGTCTCTGGTCTCTGGTCTCTGGTGGGACATCCTGAACGAAGCGTCCCGTCGCCCACAGAGGTCACATGGGAGATTTACGCCGACCTGCGTGATGGATACGTTTATTTAAACATTGATTCTCACGCCAGCAGCTTGATTCATGTCGGCTTCACGTCCGAGAGAATCTGATCTGGGACCAGAGACTCTGGGAGGCGTCAGAAAACACAAACACTGTGGAAAAAGGACTAAATCTGCTGATACTTGGGCTAAGGCGGCTAACAGCTGGACAAGGACGAGACAAACCAAGACAAACCACAGCTCTCAGGACATCGGGCTGTCAAAGTTGACCAACACAGACCCATTAATATCACTGAGGTCAATGACTTTACAAAGGTTTTGCGACTCTGAAGACAAACTGTACAAAGGCTCCATCAAGAAGCACAATAGTGTCAAACAATCGGACAATGTCAACGAGTTAGTTTGTCTTAGTAGCTGCTGGAAGAGGAGGGACAGGGACACATTACTGTGGACAATTATTGGCTTTAAAAAAAGACACAAAAAGTTGTTTCAAGTTGTTTTGTTGAAACTGTTGAAGGTGTTTAATCGACACGTTAAGTGCAGATATAAATTCCCATCTTCTCTTGAAACGTCCACTACTCGTCCCAAAAAACCTGAACCGTCCCAGAGAGACGACGGAGACACCCGAGATCCTTTGAGAGGACGCATCTCTTTGAGAAAGTGCTGAGCAGAGACTGTAACAGGAACCAGTCTCAAGACACTTTCTTTAAAATTAAGTGCTGACGTCTGCGATTCTTTTTCTGCCCTGGATTTCTTTCTTTTTCTTTTTTTTTTTGGAAACCAAATCTCTTCCCCTCTTCACTTCCGGTCAGAAATCAAAAGTAAATCTGAGTAAATCTGTTTCCTTCTCAGACGACAAATGTTTTTTTTTCAAGTCTTCTGTCATAAAGTCCAACTCAGTAAAAACCATTAAATTTAAATTCCTTTAACCCCCAAAACCCTAAATGTTATTTGATCCATGAGTTTCTGAATCATCTGCCCCCTGGTGGACTTATCCTGGCTCTGCAGTCAGTAGCTTTTGGCAGCCATTTCCAAAATGGCCGCTTTCCTCAACTTTCTATTTTTTTTTATTCATTTATTTATTCATTTTTTGCAGGGAAATCTTTCTCAATTTCAAAACTGTTAAAATTATTATTATTTGCATTGTTACTGATATTTTAAACATTAATATTTACTTAATTGACGTACAATTACCTATAATTACCTCATACTTTAACCATTATGATCTAATCTGCATTATTCTAGCTACAATGCCATGTTCCCCCCAATTTATTTAGATTTTAAAAACGCAAAAAAATAAAAACAAAAATGTTAACATATGCAATATGCATTTCCATATATGGTAATTATTTTTCTTTTTGTCGTGATCAGTTTTGACAAACAAATTTCAATGACTAACGTAGCTAATAGAATATTTAACCATTGAGAAGTTTTTATTTTCTAGGGAAATCGTTTGCTGTTCCTGTCCAGAGTCTCTTTTGTGTTTTCTGATCCTTCTATTGTGAAGTTTAGATGAAGCTGATGAATAAAAGATGTGACTGGAGAGTCGACCACGTCATGCAGATATAACACAACGCCTTCAATTATTCACTGAGTGGATCTCAGACACAAAATAAATCCAGACCAGTTAACGTTCACTACATCAGGTACACGACTGAATTCATTCATGACCTGTTCTAATGTTCAGATGATGTTGAAACAGTGTGAGAAAGTAAACGGCTCTAAACGCTGCGCGCCGGCCCTTTAAGTATAAATACTTCAACTTTTGAACATCAATGTCTTTAGTCTGGCAGCTTTTCCTCCTAGCCTCTCAGCTAATAGTAGCTCTTCCTAGCCTCCCAGATAATAGTAGCTCTTCCTAGCCTCCCAGATAATAGTAGCTCTTCCTAGCCTCCCAGATAATAGTAGCTCTTCCTAGCCTCTCAGCTAATAGTAGCTCTTCCTAGCCTCCAAGCTAATAGTAGCTCTTCCTAGCCTCCCAGCTAATAGTAGCTCTTCCTAGCCTCCAAGCTAATAGTAGCTCTTCCTAGCCTCCAAGCTAATAGTAGCTCTTCCTAGCCTCCCAGCTAATTGTAGCTCTTCCTAGCCTCCCAGCTAATAGTGGCTCTTTCTAGCCTCCCAGCTAATAGTAGCTCTTCCTAGCCTCCCAGCTAATTGTAGCTCTTCCTAGCCTCCAAGCTAATAGTAGCTTATCCTAATTTCATAGGCTCCCAGCTAACAGTTGCCCTTCCTAGCCCCTTGGCTAATACTATCTTATCCTAGCCTCCCAGTTAATAGCTTCTTATCCTAGCTTCCTAACCTCCCAGCTAATAGCAGCATTCCTTGCCTCCCAGCTAATAGTAGCTCTTCCTAGCCTCCAAGCTAATAGTAGCGCTTCCTAGCCTCTCAGCTAATAGTAGCTCTTCCTAGCTTCATAGCTAATAGTAGCTCTTCTTAGCCTCTCAGCTAACAGTAGCCCTTCCTAGCATTCCAGCTGATAGCTGCTAATCCTAGCTCCCTACCCTCTCAGTGAATAGTAGCCCTTCCTAGCCACTCAGCTAATAGTAACTTTTTCGTCTTTTGAACAATGACTAGTGCCACCTGTTGGTGTAAAGAGTTATTTCCTGTCAGGTGCAGATCGTATACGTTTGTACCAGCTGATCGTTTCGATATCACACCAACAACTACGTGTTGAGCACTAAATTAAATCCTGTTCAAACATTAATTTTTCACGTCCTCCAGTGTGTTTCTGAGTAATGAAGCAGCTCCTTCGTTTCATCAGTTGTGATTTACAGCCTCTTGCTGCTGTAAATACCCCCCCCCCCTCCCAAAACAAAACAATAAAACAACAAACGTGCATCGGCTGTAGCCACAAATCAGCTCAGTGTTGCTTATTTTCATAATCAGAACTGAGAAAAGGCAGCGCTCTTGAGTTTGGAGCTAAGATGAAGTCAAGATGTTTTCCCTGCAAAGTTTAAATTAAAAAGTGAACACACACACGTCTGTTTGTCTTTTAGCTGCTAAATGCATCACACTCGCCAGTTCATTAGGGACACTAGTGAAAACATGGTTGGTAAAATATAGATAGATCTTTAAATACTGCAAATGATCAGAAAAATAAAGCTAACTGTCTGTCTTCTGATGTCCTGCTCTAAGTCTCGTCTTCATGAAGGTTTCTGGTATTGAACGTTTTGTTTGACACGTGTTCCTATTATTTTGTCAACCCCCAGTTTGACAGCAGCACAGTTACATCCTCCCTCCAGCTGAGTTATCACCTTTGGGACGTTGTTTCATTAGGTCACGAAGACGGATTCAGTCCTGAAGAGGAGTTTTGGAGACATTTTTCTTTTGGAGTGATGGTCTTTGAGAGACACTCTCCTGGAGGACGGGGGAGGACGGGGGGAGGACGGGGGAGGACGGAGGTGGGATGGAGCGGATCCAAGTCCACTCTGGAGGTCTCAGTGGACTCTGGACAGCAACCACAGCACTCAGGACGTAAAAGTTGAAGGAGAGGCTGCAGAAGAATCCTCAGTCATGACTGACGGGTGACGGGTTCATGACACTGGACAACCTGGGGGGACGGAGGAGGACGGGGGACAGGGGACGGGGGACGGGGGACAGCTGCTGGTGGTGAGACGAGGACTTTTAATTTAGAGTCTTACATTTTAATCAGAATAGTTTCTTCGTGTCCATGTCTCTGTCTCTGAGGACATTATGTGTGTGATGATTTAAGCTAGTGGTGATGTTGTTTAATTATTTGTAATCTTTGACTTCGCCACTAGGTGGCTCTAAATCATCACACTGGTCCTTTAAACACAATTAGCATCTATATGTCAAACAACAGAGAGACACAACATGAAACTACAACAAAGAGACACAAAAAAAGCACCAGAGGACCAGTGGACCGTCTTGTCCCTCCTCAGTTTGCCGAAGAGGACATGAAGAGTCCGTCCTGTTAGCTGAGCTGGGACAGAGGACGTCTTCCTGGACACGACTCGTCTCTGGACAGGAACTCTTTATTTATATGACTTTATTGAGTTTTTATTGAAGGTTTGTGAGTTTGTGTCCGAGCACGTGACTTCAACACAAAACGGCCTCAGAGAGACGACAATAAAGACACACAAAGACACGCAAAAGACACAAAGACGATTAGAGAGTTACAAAACTGACAAAGACACGCAAAAGACCTCAGAGATATGAGACATGACGACAAAAAGACACAACGTTCACAGTGAAGGACTTAATATACAGACACAACATGCACAAAGACTAACTAGTGATGGACTGCACAGACACACAACATCACCACAAAGAGACAAACAAAGACACAAAACTACAACAAACAGATACAAAACCACAACAAACGGACACAAAACTACAACAAATAGACACAAAACTACAAGAAACGGACACAAAACTACAACAAATAGACACAAAACTACAACAAACGGACACAAAACTACAGCGAACAGATACAAAGCTTCTCCTAAGAGACACAAAACTATAACAGAGCCATAACACAAAAGGAAGACGCACTGAATAACACCGTGGGGATAAGAAATAAACACAAATAGATACAAAACAACAACAAAAAGACACAAAACGTCCCCAGAGACACAACGTGAACAAAGACGCAGTAGAGACTTGATTAACGATAATTAATTAATCTCTAATTAACAAACAAACACCAAACTCACCACCACGTGCACCGTCCCACAGTGCGCGTACACGTGAAGCCCTCCCCTCCACCTCAACGCGTCCAGGTGAAACCATCTCTTTATGCGCATGCACGCTCACTCATGCATGTGTGAGTGAGCGCGCACGTCGCCTCCGCGTTCCTGCCGATCAGACCCCCCCTCCCTCCCCCTCCCCCCTCCCTCCCTCTCTCTCCGTTTCTTCTCCTCCGCTTCAGTTTCAGTATCGACCTCCTTCACGCAGCATCTCTGCTCCACATCCTCCGTCTCCACCCTCCACCTCCTCCTCCTCCTCCTTCCTCCTCCTCTTCCTCCTCCTTCTCCTCCTCTTCTTCTTCTTCTTCTTCTTCTTCCTCCTCCTCCGCCTCGGCGCCGCTTCCTCTGCGGGTGGATGGAGGCTGGAAGCCCCGGAGACACGAGCCATGCCCGGGATCCGCTGCTGGTGAGACCCGCTGTTGTCCTCCGGTCCTCCGCGGCTTGTGTGCGTGTCGGTGTGTGTGTCGGTGTGTGTTAGTTTGTGTCGCTGTGTGTGTGTGTGTGTGTGTGTGTGTGGACGCAGCTCTTTGTCTCGTGCGTTGAGGTGTGTGTGATGTGGATGGTTTGATTGACAGGCCTGATATCAGGTGTTTATTCTACAGTATTGTTATTTCTTTATATTCATATGTAAAGAGAGTTTCTCTACTTTGTTTTTATTTTTTTTTTAATGAGGGGGGGGGGGGGGGTCTCTGGGTTCACGTCTCTGATCGGGGCGTGTTTTTTTTTTCTTTTTACGCACAGTTTTAAATGTCGGATTTTTCTCGCTGCGCCCAAAACGCACCAGATAAACACCAGATTTTATAATTCTCCTCCTCCTCTCCTCTCTCCTCTCCTCTCCTCTCCTCTCCTCTCCTCTCCTCTCCTCCCTCCTTGTCTCCAGTCAGACTGCTGAGCACCTCCCTTCGCGCCGGAGACCACATCCTCAAATGACCCGCGGTTGAGGAGGGAGGGAGGGCGGGGGGGTGAGTCTCCGAGTCTCCGGATCCAGCGCCCGGACCATGGCATGCTGCCCACGCCGGGCATCCACCACTGACCATGGGGCTCCGCTCCAGGACCGTCGCTAGCGGCTCGGAGGAGCAGAAGAAGCCGTCGTCGGGCGCTCCTCCTCCCGGGGACTTGCTGGACCAAAGCGCCGGGGGGGCGGACAAGGATGGCGCCCTGCTCCTGGTGGCCTCGGGCCGGGACGACTACAAGCGGGGCTCCCAGGGCATCGGCATCGGGCTCCTGGCCAAGACCCCCCTGAACTACACCCGGCCCAGCAAGAGGAATAACATCCGCAAGAGGAGGATCCAGAACCTGCTGTACGACGCGCTGGAGAGGCCGAGAGGATGGGCGCTGCTCTACCACGCCTTCGTGTGAGTACACCCGGCTCCGGTTCTGGTTCCGGTTCTGGTTCTGGTTCCAGAGCTAATGAAGCTGCTCTGATGTGGAACCCGTTTATTTTAATGGAGCTGATTTTCTCCTGGATGTCACCGCCTCACACTCTCTGGTTCTGGTTCTGGTTCTGGTCTTTCCAGAACTTTGAAGGTTCGTGAAGGCAGCAGCAGTAGTAGTAGTCCAGGTCCGGGTCCAGGTCCGGGTCCGGGTCCGGGTCCAGGTTGATGGAAGTCCTCCTGGACTTTAGTGGATGTGACCACATGTTGAGTTTGATGAAGACGAATCATCATCGACCAATAGAATTTATTTCTGTCCATCGACTGAGGAATTAACCAGCGGCTTGTTCCATTGATCACTGCGTGTCTGTGTGTGTGTCTGTGTGTGTGTGTGTGTGTGTGTGTCATAGGTTGTGTTGTGGTGAACTCTGGGCTCTGATTGGCTGGTTGTGTGTATATATATATATATTATTTTTGTGTATCTGCCTGAAGCTGCTGTTGCTTCAGTCTCTGGTTTTAGTTTCAGCAGCAAAAACTCATGAGATCAGCTGCTCTGACAATAACAGCTCCTGTAGTTCACATCATTTTATTTATTTATTTATTTTAAATTCCACTCTATGTTGAAAATAAGATGAGAATTAATCTACAGTGAAGCTCCATCAACACTTTGTTTCATTAGTGTCAATCGGACCTTAGCAATTTCATTTTTTTTGCCTTTTTCCAACAACAAGTGTTTGTTTAAATGTCACGACTTCATTAGTTTCATTATATTTTTTAACGTTCTGGCTTTAAATATCATTTTTTATTTGAGTTCTTTGGTTTCTTTTGTTCCATAAACTGGTTCCACACGTTTAGTCCTGAATCTTGTTTTTTACTATGATCAGGAATAGGATCATATGTTATGTTCCTATTAAATTGGTCCAAACAATGATGTCAAACGTAAAAAGATAAATAATGGGAGGGTTAAAAAGTTGCTGATCTGAGTCCAGGTCGACGTAGTTTAATAACGTTTCTTCCTGCTGATGTGATATAATTGCAGATGTTTTTTTGTGTCTGATCAGAGCGTGTTGAGTTGAACGTCTCGTACCTTTTTGTTCGTCTCCTCACAGTCTGAACTCGTCAGATTCCTCCCACAGTTTACGTTCTCTCCTCTCTCCTCTCCATGAAAACACTCGTCAGGACCAGACTGACTCACGTCCACACTTTTGCGCGTCTTTTTTCTCCCCGCGACGCCACACGGGCCTCTTTCCAATATGGCCGCTCCATATGGGCGGCCCGGGTGTCAGTCACACGTGGAAACTCAACTCGACTCGACTCGAGAGGGAGGGAGGGAGGGGGGAGGCCTGGGTAAAGTCTGAACCCAGAGCTCTAAGGTCAGGAGACCTGGTGTAAACTCAGATCATCACTGGTGTGTTTGTTGTTCGTATCTCTACGTGATGTGTATCAAAACTGATTCCTCTTAATGTACAGTTAATGCTCTGGTACAAACCAGGAAGTGATGAAAGAAGAGAGAACTTCTCCCCCCACAGCGAGGAAACTGTTTCTGGAGTCTCTCTGTTTAGAAGCTGATTCTACTTCTGTAAAATCAGATCATGTGGTGACAGAACATTAACGGTGGATGATGCAGATGTTTTATTTTAAATGAAACCGAAAACAGTTACCAGACTCAGAATGGCAGTGCTTCCGAGCCTCCCGGTCAGAATCTTCCAGGCCTCTCAGCTAATAGTAGCGTCTCATAGCTTCGCAGCTAATCAAAGCTGTTCCTAGCCTCTCTGCTAATAGTTGCGCTTCCTAGCCTCTAAGCTAACAGTAGTGTGCCCTAGCTTCCTAGCCTCCCAGTTAAAATCTTCCTTGCCTCCCAGCTAATAGTAGCTCTTTCTAGCCTCCCAGCTAATGGTAGCTGGTCCTAGCCTTATAGCCTCACAGCTAACAGCAGCTCTTCCTGGTTTCCCTGCCTACCAGCTCATAGTAACGTGTCCCACCTTCCTAGCCTCCCAGCTACTAGCGTGTGATAGCTTCGCAGCCAATCAAAGCTGTTCCTAGCCTCCCAGCTAACAGTCGCGTGTTCCAGCTTCCTAGCCTCCCAGCTAACAGTTGCGTGTTCCAGCTTCCTAGCCTCCCAGCTAACAGTTGCGTGTTCCAGCTTTCTAGCCTCCCAGCTAACAGCAGCTCTTCCTAGCCTCTCAGCTATCATTAACTCTTCCTAGCCTCTCAGCTAACATTAACTCTTCCAGGCCTCCCAGCTAACAGCAGCTCTTCATAGCGTCCCAGCTAATAGTAGCCTCTTCCTAGCCTCCTTGGTTCCTCTTCTGAGTGACGTGTGCTGCCACCTGTTGGTATATAAAGTAATTTCCTCTCAGGTGTCGGTAGCTGCTCATTGGCCGTAGTTCTTTGTGGTGCGTTCAGCTGCAACATTTTTCGCTTCGTCTCCTCGTTTCATCTCCTCGTGATTCATCTTGATGTTTCCGTTCCAATAACAACTCTCAGACAGCGAAGCATTAAATGAAACATGGCAGCAAAGCAATAATTTCCATCACAGATGCAGCCGCCGCTTTGAACATCTGCTCGGCTTTAAGTGCGTTGCTCAAGGGCCCTTCGGCGGCTTGTGTTGACGGCATGGGGAGGCATTACTCACGCTCCTCACCCCGCGGATCCTGATGCACAGGCAACAATGGGAAGGAGAAGGCAAGTGGGACGGGATTAAAGAGCAGAGACAGATGGACGGACGGCGATAAAGAGACATAAAGACACGAGAAGAGGAGGAAACACTGACTCATGTCAGAGGAACAGAGGAACGTTTGAGAACAGTTCTAACCAGAATCAGCCTTTTAAATGCAGTTATGATCTGAGGGCGTTTGAAATTGTTTCAAAGTTTGACACATTTTTATGTCTCATAAAGAGGACGTGTGGTCACCTGGTCACCTGGTACTGTCCTATTCTGTCCAACGTTCGGTCTCTACTTATATCAGAACCTTCTACAGATCCAGCAGGTTCTTCTTGTGAGTGCAGCTAGAACAGGCTGTGAATGATGGAGATGAACATGTTTCTCCTCCCAGACTTTAACTTTATAAAAGTCATGAACGTCCAGGACCAAAGCAGAACACGCCTCCTTTAACTGGTTAAATAATCTGCTCCTCATTGTCGCAGGATTCAGAGTTAAATCATCTTTTCAGTGTGAAAGACCTTCTTTAAACGTCTGGTGTCTGTGTCGTCTTTAGCTGTTTCCAGGCTGGATGTTTGGCTGATAACCCGGATGAGTGGGTCTAGATCTAGAGCTTCTTCCTATTATCAGCCGGGTCCAGTTCACGCAGCTCACGATCACATTTAAATGTAATAAAGGAGCAGCTTCTATATCTTCACTGTAGCCGAATGCTTTGCTGCTGCTGGAGGAGACATTTAATCTGCTGTTCAGAGTTTTATGTTCAGTTTTTATGTTTACACCATTTATCTGAATGGTGTTTGTAGTGTTGGCCTCTAGATGGCGATAACATTTGTACCTGTACAGGAAATGAGAGGTCACAGGTGTTTGTTTTGTTGTTTGGTAGAAATCCTGAGGATGATTTAAGCTGCGTCGCTCTCAGGGTTTTATTCTCCCCAGATGTTTGAACAATCGTTTTCTGACACGTTTAATGCTTTTATTTTGGTTTAGTCCTGATCTGAGTTTTATCTTTAGGATTAGATGAAGGTTTATGTGGTGCTGAAACAGAAGAGTTAACGGTCGTCGTCTGAGAGACGTTGAATTAGTTTAAAATTGAACTTTTCAGATGATGCAGTTATTTTCTTTGTGTTTCTTGGTGTTTATTTCTAGCTTATATTTTTTGATAACTTAGCGGTAGTTTTGTTTTTTGTCATATTTGGCGAAGGTGTGTATTTTTATTTTATTTTATTTTTTTGCAAATTTTCATATTTCAAACTCAAATCCCATAATAATCCATTTTTAAATCTAAATTGTTACGTTGTTGCTGTTAAGACACAGTGAATCAGAGTCAATGTGAAAAAATCTGTTAAAAAAAATCCATCAAAATAAATGAAAAGAAAAAAAATTTGACCCTTAATGGAAACAACGTGACAATTTTTGGAAAACTGGGCACTAGAAAAAAAAAATCTATCAAAATCATTGTCACTACTAATCACTGACATGTCCAAGGCTCAAATAGTTCCCCCAAGAAAACAATAACAATAAATAATTTACATATCATTACTGAAAATATTTCAATTTTTGTTTTTTTTCCTCAAAAAGTTTTTGATGCCATCACAAACGTTGACATATAAAAGCTAAAACTCAGAAATCAATCCAACGTATTTTAATGGTATTTATGATAAGAACTGGAGTGATTTAAGGATTTATGTAAAAAAAAAAAAAAAAAAAAAAAGTAAAATTTGTCCCTTAATGACAACAACGTAACAACTTTGGACAAAAAAACAAACAAACAAAAAAAAACAATTCATTAAAATCGATGTTACTACTAATCATCTAATAATCCAATTTGCATTTAGATTATTGAAAATATTTAAAGATTTTGGAGTTTTTTTTAAGAATATTTTTTGATGCCATCACACACACACACACATACACACACACAAATGAACACACACATGAACAGGCGCTGTCTTCAGGGCGTTTTTGACACTTTTGTTCGTTACTGGAAGCGACTGTAAAACGAGGTCTGAGGGTTAAAGAGCTGCAGTCGTGACTCAGCGCTGATTCACTCCTGTTTATTTACTCGCTGATGTTAAAGAGTCTCCGTGGCGACGCCCTCTGGAGTTGGTCTCAAACTGTTGATGCCGGGGTACCTGGATGCTGGTTGCCATAGCGACACGGAGCAGAGAGATGTCGGAGGATTTTTCGGAGGCAGATCAGCGTTGATCCTTGATGCTGTTTCTGTTGCTGCTGTGAATCAGTCGCATTAAACACATTGTTGGTCTGATCTGCAGCTTCCTGACGTCTTTCCAGGTTTCACTCAGTCACACTTCATGGACGCTCGTACCTTTGACCAAAACCTGAATAAATGATTCGCCCGAGTGATGCACAGATTTACTTTTTTTCTCATCACTTACTTCCTGAATGTGAAGGAGTTCAGTCGAGAGGCTGGATGGATCCAGTGAGGACGTCTGGGTTGTAGATGAGTGGTTCATCCTCTGGTTTCCTGGTGGCTCTGTGGTTGTGGTCGTGGAATAAATCCATCTGATGCAAACGTTCATCTGTGGCTGTTTCCAGTTTATTCGTCCTCCGTCTTTCATTCCATCACGTCCCTCTGGTTTAAGACAAAGAGCTGAACGCTGAGACGTTGATGGACGAGCAGCAGCCGCTGGGTTTTAACCCGAGTCCTGTTGGAGGCTCTTTGATGAGCTTCTAAGGACGTTTTCACTGTGATTTCCCAAACCTGACGTAGAGTTATTTCACCTCTGAGCTTCTGTTTTCAGTCATGTAACAACTCATTTGATTGTTTCATCAAATGGATAAAAACCTCCTCCACCCGTTCAGGATCAGCCTCAGGGAGACAAACAGGGAGACTGACGTTATGGAGTCATGGTGTAAATTAGCAGGTTGACGCTTTGTTTCTTTCACCCTGTAGGAGCCAGGTCTGGGCTTTTATTTTGGTGGGTTTGTTTTGTCGTGGTGCCCTACAGGTCATGGGGAGAGTCACTTTAATTGGGATGAAAACACGTTTCTCTGACCGTGTCAGTGGTTGGAACTCTTTGTTTGTTAGTTGGAACAAATAAGTTAGTTTTGTTTGCAGTACACTTTCATTTAGGACACGTTGGACACTAATAGCACCATGTACACGTAGCCCAGGACGACTGTCGGCTCATTTGAGTCGGGTTGAAATTCGTGCAGTGTATTCGTGTAGCTAGTAGCTTTTAGCTGGTAGCTGTTAGCTGTTAGCTGTTAGCTGTTTGCTAGTAGCTGGTAGCTGTTTGCTAGTAGCTGTTAGCTGGTAGCCGTTAGCTCTTTGGGGGTTTGTGTTTCTTTTCTTTATGTATCAAATGCACATGGACCAATAACCGTTAACTGATGTGTAAACTGAAGCTACATGGATCCTTCACTAAATACAAGTGGAGGCTTTTCTAGACTGGAGGTTAGCCGTTAGCTGTTAGCCGTTAGCTGTTAGCCGTTAGCCTTTAGCCATTAGCTGTTAGCCGTTAGTGTTGATCTTTCACACCTGCCCAGATGAAGCAGGCGATGGGAGGAAACCAGCTCTGGATCAAACTGATCTGGAGTGAAAAGTGAGACCTAACGAAGCAACACAACAGCAAGACCCGTGTGTGTGGACTCTGTGTTGTGTGTCTCTTTGCTGTTGGTTTATATCTTTTTTTGTCATTTTGTTTCTTTTCACAGTCTCTTTTTGTGTGTGTGTTTTTTTTTTTTTTTTGTAGTTTTGTGTCACTTTATGGTCATCCCTGTCTCTGCATCGTCTTGCATCTTTTTGTGGTTGTTTTTGTGTCTCCGTGTTGTGTGTCATCTTATTTCTGGTTTAGGTTGTTTTGTGTCTTGTTGTGAACAGTTAAAAGATTGTTCTGTCTTTTTGTATTATTTGTGAGTGGCTTACATGTTGCTGTTGTCATTTTGTGGTTGTTGTGTCTCGATAGTTGTGTGGTGTTGCGTCTCTATGAAGTCATTTTGCGTCTTGTGGTTGTTATGCATCTCTTATTGGTTGTGTTGTGTCTCAGAGACGTGGTTTTGCCCCTGCTTTTGTTGTTTTGCGTCTCTTTGTTGCTTCGAGGATGTTATGTTGTGTCTTTATGGTTGTTTTGCATTGTTTGTGTCTTTTGGTGAGTGGTGTACATCTTTCTGTTGTGTTATTTTGTGTCTCTTTGTGGTTGTTTTACATGTCTTGATAGTCGTGTGCGGTTGCGTCTTTGTGAGGTCATTTTGTGTTTTTTTGTTGTTGTGTTTCTTTGAGGATGTTTTGTGTCTGTTTGTGGTTGCTTTGCATCTCTTATTGGTTGTGTTGTGTCTCTGAGATGTGGCTCTGTGTCTGTTTGTTGTTGTGTTTCTAGTACGTTTGTGTCTCTTTGTGTTTTTTGTGTCTTTTTGTGGTGGTTTCGCGTCTCTTTGTGTTTTTGTGTCTTTTTGTGGTGGTTTTGCGTCTCTTTGTGTTTTGTGTATCTGCTGCTGATGTTAAACGATGGAGTGTGAACACAGGGACTGTTCACGGCCGGCTGGTGCCTGCAGATGAGCCCCAGCGTGAAGTCGTACCATCGTCTATTTTTGGACCGTGAGTCTCAAACTTTGTTGAAACTTTTTGAAGTGGTGACGTTGCAGAAATAAACGTCAGGAAGACGAGAGGAGTCCGGTCAGACCAGCTCCGATTAAACTGATTTGTCGTAGCAGCTGCAGTTTAGCAGGTGGCTAACGATAATTTCCTGCGTCTCCGTGGCGACCGGCGTAGGTTCACGGCCCGGAGACGAGTCTCACGGAGGAGGAAGCATTAGTCACCGTTTTATTGTTATGATCCTCTCTGGGTTCGACTCTTTAAGGTGATGATGTCACACGTTGGGTCGTCTCCAGGACAAACGCACAACTCATCATCTTAACGTCATCACGACCTGAGCCGCATTAAAGGACCTGGTCCAGACTAGACCTGGTCCAGAGTAGACCTGGTCCAGGCTAGACCTCCACTAAAGGACCTGGTCCAGACTTGACCTCCGCTAAAGGACCTGGTCCAGACTAGACCTGGTCCAGACTAGACCTCCACTAAAGGACCTGGTCCAGACTAGACCTGGTCCAGACCAGACCTCCACTAAAGGACCTGGTCCAGACTAGACCTGGTCCAGACTAGACCTCCGCTAAAGGACCTGGTCCAGACTAGACCTCCACTAAAGGACCTGGTCCAGACTAGACCTGGTCCAGACTAGACCTCCGCTAAAGGACCTGGTCCAGACTAGACCTTGTCCAGACTAGACCTGGTCCAGACTAGACCTCCACTAAAGGACCTGGTCCAGACTAGACCTGGTCCAGACTAGACCTCCGCTAAAGGACCTGGTCCAGACTAGACCTCCACTAAAGGACCTGGTCCAGACTAGACCTCCACTAAGTCTCACGCCTCACTGAAGTGTCTCCTTTGGTTGTTGGCGTCATTTTGTGTCTTATTGTGATTATTATTTAAATTAGGGACCGAACATGTTAATGAACGTTATAAATATGTCAGATTGTGGCCGAGGCTCATTTCCACCTGTTGTCGCTATGAGGCAGATTCATAAAAACACATGAGAAACAAATACTTAGAAGAAAATGTAGAAAATATCCTGGGACAACTATTTTAGAGGGATAAACATATACAAGGAGAACAAATGGATCCATTCATTAGTGACCAACACAGAAAGGAGAAAAACCCGAGACCCAGACTGTACTGTATATAACCTGTGATTGCACATATACCCAGACCTGTAGCTCTTAGCCTCGTTAGCCCGACATCAGGCTCCTACTGTCCGACTATGGTTCCATGGTAACAGGTCTGGGTTGATCTGAGCCTTCAGACGGGACCTAAAGGTGTCTGGACTGGGAATTCCTTCATAGATGGAGGTAGAAAGGAGAAAAACCCAAGATCCAGATGTTCATAAGGTATTACTGCACATAGACTTATTCCACATTACCAGCCTGTGCTCCTCTTTTTAGCCTCTTATCATTTCAGCCTTTCTGTAAAAAAACAAACAAAAGAACAAAACGTCTGTTTAGAATCAAAGTAAGTGAAGGTTGTTCATGTTGGAGCTCATTCATGGTCTTGGTCTCTTTTAAAAGAGAAACTCTGAAGTTTCTATCATAAAGGTCAGAATCTCTCTAAGAGGTTTTGTTCTGGAGGAATCAAAGTCAGAACACAGATAAAAAAAAATCGCCTTTTGAATAAATGCGTTGGTTGAATCCTATAATGACTTTCATCATTGGAACCAGTAGAAAATGACATGGACACATCTGTCCACACACAGTTCTCCATGGTTCCTGGTTCCTGGTTCATGGTTCCTACATGCGTGTGCTCTGTTCCTTCCTGGTGTCTTCTTAGTAATTTTCCATGTTTTGTGCGTCTCTTTCATCTTTTTCCGTCCATTTTGTGTCTGTGTTGTCAGTTTTGCCACATTCTAGTCGTATAGTGTCTCTTTTCTGTAGATTTCTGTTCCTCTGGTGTTTAAATGTCTCCTGGTTGTTTTTCGTCACTTTGGTTTCGCTCTGTGTCTCTTTTTTCCATCATTACCACAATAGTTTCTGGTCTTTTTTCTGACTCCTTTCATCTTCGCTGCATGAAGCTTTTTAGTCATTTGCATATTTGTGAATATTTTGTGCATCTCCCTGATTTTTTTTACATATTTCCTACAATCATTTCATATCTTTGTTGTAATTTTACACCTTACTCTGGTTCTTTTTTGCGTCTGTTGGTTCTTTTCTGTAATTTTAGGTGTTTTTAAATAATTTTAGTCGTTTTTGTATCTTTTTTTCATCTCTTTCTGGTGATTTTTTGTCTTTTTGTTTTCCTGAGGGAACCATGTCTGAAGCGCCAGTGTCTCCTCGGGGCTACAGGTTCTAAAGAATGACGCCTTCAGGTTTTATTTCCGTGATGCTGAGCTGCAGAAAGCTTTAATCTTCCGGGATGAGTCAGTCGCTGTAAAGCTGCCATTTTCTAATTCACTGCAGGAGGTGAAATATTTCTGTGACGACCTCTGACGTTTCTACACGGAGGCGAGATGTGCGAGTGTGTTTGGAGGCTTTAAGCTTTAAAGGGACTTTTCTCGAAAACTCATCATGATCTCGGTAGAACTGGTTAAAATGTTGGTGTAAATTTGGTGCATGAACTCAGATTTGCCTTTTTATTCTTCATTTAGTGTCTTTGTGGAGGTTTTTTTGCTTTTTCTAGCAGTTTTACACCTTTTTACAATCCTTTAGTATCTTATCATGGTCAGTTTGCAGATACTCTGGTTTCATTCTGCTCTTTTCAGTCTAGTTCGGTTCTTTCGTTGTGTGTTAAATGTTTAAATGTTGAATCTCCACACTGGAGACTTGACATCTTCTTCCTTTTCTGGGATTTTAGCAGCTTTGACACCAGCCAACCACCATTAAAACAGAAGAACCTGTAGTTTGGTTTATGACCAAATATCTATAGACTCCTTCACAGTTTGCAAACAGAGTGATGTTTTTTGAGGGGCGGAGCTTAACTGGAGGCAAAACATCTCAAACACTATAACCTGTAAATGGCGTTTAGTATATTTCAAGCAAAAATGGACGAGGAAAATGTATATTTTAGAGAATATACTAATACTGTCACTCCCAGAGAGCATGACTCTGACTGATGGGACTATATTCATCGACCACTACACTCTCACGCACTGGATGGACGATTTGACCAAAGGACACAGATGGGACAAAGTCTGGTCTGTCTTTATCAAGTGAAGCTTCTCCTACAAAGACATTACAAGAAGTAAGTGGAACCACTGTGGAGGGGAAAGCAGTAAATACAACTTCTGCTTGGACACCCCCTGAAACATACAACCAATGTTGAGTTAGCTAGCAAGCTAGCAAGCTAGCTAACAATAATGATTATCGTTGTTGCTGATTGTCTCACTTCAATCCTTTCTTTTTAATCACCTGCAGTCGTCTATGACTGACAGTGGCTTTTGATTGTTGGAGCCTAAAATGCAGCAAAACGACATGTTCCTCCAGCTTCTCTCTGTTTAGCCTCCAGCTAACATCGTGACGTCACAGCGACGTAGCCCGTGAATTTTTGTATCATTTATGATGTTGTTATTGTCTTGTGGTGGTTTTAAATCTCCTCAGTAGTGATGGACTCGGGTTGGGAGCCCCGTTGTCACCGTAGACCCCTGAGCTTGTGTCCGGTAGATACGTCTGAGGCTCCGGAGGCTTCGCTCCACCAGAAGGTTACATATTCCAGATCAGAGCGACTTCACATTTACACATCGCGGCCTCGAGTTCTTCCAACGCTGCGGCTGAGAGCTGACGGGTTAATGTGATATCACCCAGACACGGATCGATGGGGGCAGGTGGAGCCGTCAGACCCTGAGGAGGATGATCTTACCGGGAGGAGAAAGCAGAGCTGGCCTTTGTAAAGGCCCCCCCCACCACAACCACCTTCCTCCAATCCCACAATCCCTTTCTCCACTGCAGCACCAACCCTCAGCCACGTCTCTGATCCTGTGTGGTCTCCTCGTCTGTTCGGGGATCGGGGGTGGACGGGGGGAGGTGGGGGGAGGTGGGGGAGTTAACACCCTGCAGGAGGGATCAGAGTGGAGGAGGTGGGGGGAGTCATTACCGTCTGTAATTTCATTCCCATCTGAATCTGCCGTGTCAGTGATTTTCACAGACTGTCTACTTCCTGTAAGATGACGGTAAAAATAACTCGTCTTCTCTCCCGTTCCTCCACATTTCACTTAAATTCTAATTGAAAGAGCAGCTGTTGACATGAACCAGGAGAAGATGTCTTCATGGCCGACGCTCCGATGTGTCGTCGAGACAGATATTTGTGCTGTGAGTAGCACTTTACCTCTCAAACATGGCAGATAAACCTCGTACAGGGCAGGGCTACACTTTTTCACCTTTTAACGACGACAAAATGTGCGAGGAGTTAAAATAAACGCTCACTCTTCTGATTAGCAACCTTTACTTTGCACCTTCACCAGAATCTACATCCACCAAGAATAGAATTTAATTTATTTAGCCACAAGGAGGAAACAAAGCTTCACTGACTTTAACAACTCACACATGTGTAATATGGCTCATATTCTCGAATAAATAAAGGCACAAGCAGAATATTTCTCTATAGTTTGTCTAGTTTCAGGACAGTTTTCAGGACACAGAGATAGAAATGAAGCCTCGGGTCGTATTTAGTGAACGTAGATGAAGAACGTCTCTAATCATGTGTCCAGATTCGCGACACAAACACAGGAGGACGACGTCAAACTACAGAAGCAACGTCCCACCCGCAGAAATCGATAAATCGACGTGAGCTTTTTTAACAGCTGCTCAGGGAACATTTGAACACCTCAGATTTTTTCCGATCCAGTGTGCAGGAAGTGTCGGAAATCCAGAAATAGGTGAATGTTGCCATGCAAAAAAAAAAGAAGAAGAAGAAAGAAAACAGAAAATAACAGAAATTTAAACTAATAAATGCGCCAGAAAGGACTCAATATCTCAGAGATTTATGTTCAAAGGCGACTGCAGCGTCTCATGTCACGTCTAATTTCTCATCTCTCGTTTCATATCTCACCTTCTCTCATCTCATCTTCTTTCATGTCGTAAATCTCATCTCACCCCTCACATTTTATCTCCTCTGATCTCAGTGTCTCTCATCTAATCTCATATTTCATCTCTCAGCTCATCTCATCCTTCCTCATTTCATATTTTGTCAACTCCCATGTTTCATCTCATATCTCATCTTTTCTCATCTCATCTCTCATTCTAATCTTTCATATCTCATCTCTCATTCCATTTCTCACCTTCTCTAATCTCATATTCTCATGTTTCATCTCAGCTCATCTCATATTTTCTCATCTCAGCTACTTTCATGCCATATGTCTCATTTCATGTCAGTTTCTCTCATCTCATCTCATCTCATCTCATCTCATCTCATCTCATCTCACCTCGTGTGGTTTAAGTTTCCTCGTTATCGTTACCGTGCTGCAGCTCTGAATCGAATCATCGCTCCTGAACCGTCCTGTTTCTTCCAGGTTTGGTTGAGAGCTTAATTAGTTGATGATTGACGAGCAGCTGCTCCAATCAGAGGCGCTGTAGCAATTACACCGGCCTCTGGGATGTTTAGGGTCATTAACGAGCTGCTGGTTCGTCTGAGCTGCTCCAAGCTAACCACGTTAGCATCTTCCTCTGGCCTGCCTGGTCTCATCCGAGCCGAGGAGGAGGAGGAGGAGGAGGAGGACGAGGAGGAGGACGACTGGCTGCAGCTCAGTTTACCTGTGTGTGTTCTGGAGGAGGCTTTGACACAGTTTGTGTTAACAATGAATGTGCAGTTAATTAGCCGGTGCAGCTGTTTTCCTGGGTGCACATTAGAGGCTAATTTCCTGGGGATGGGAGAATGTGTGTGTGCATCACCTCATTATTTCTGTGGGGCAGAGTTTGTCTCTCTTTGCTGTTGTTTTTCTGGTCGTCGTCTTTTAACTGAGATCCTGAACGCAGCGTTCACACAGAAGCTCGGAGTCTGTGGTCAGACCTCGAGTCATTACTGGAGTAAACACCAGTGTTTACAGACGCAGCTGATGGATTCATAAACCACCCAAAATATCAGATCGATACGTTTTCCAGCGCTTTAACAACTCACATGAATTAGTCTGGTGAGAAGAAGAGACGTAATTAAAGCCATGAAAACACACAGCAGCAAACCAGCACCAGTGTTAAACCTGGATACAATAATAAAACCTCCTGGTAAAACACACACAACATCACTAAATATCAACAAATACACACACATCAATAAATCACAATAAAATCACTTCATTAGTGTTTCATTCTGTGCAGAAATGTTACTTCTCATCTCAAATGTGTATCTGTGTCTATTCAACCTCCATCAACATGTTTCTCATTTAGCTCATCTCGCTTTATTTTGTTTTTCAACAAATCTCTGATCTCTCATATCTCATTTCTCATGTTTTATTTCTCTGCATCTATCTCTCATCTCGACTCTCATTTCTATTCATCTCATGTCTCATATTTCATCTCTTTCATCTCTTCTCATCCTGTCTATCGTCTCATCTTATCTGATCTTTTGTATCTCATCTCTCATCTCATATAATCTCATCTGTCATATCTTGTTTCTTCCCTCATCCCCCCCTCTGGTCTCTTCTTTCATCTCATCTCATCTCATCTCATCTCATCTCATCTCATCTCATCTCTGATATCTCATTTCTCATCTTTTATCTCTCCTCATCCTATCTCTCATCTCATCTCTCATTTCTATTCATCTCATGTCTCACATTTCATTTCTTATCCTGTCTATCGTCTCATCTCTTCTCTGATCTCTTGTATCTCATCTCTCATACCTCCTGTTGCATCTCATTTCCCATCTCATATAACCTCATCTCTCATATCTTGTTTTTTTCGTATCTCATCTCTCATCTTTGATCATCATTCATACCTCTTGTCTTGTATCTTTTCTCTCATCTAATCTCATATCTCATTTCTCATCTCTTGTATCTTATCTCTCGTGCCTTCTCGTCTCGTCTCGTCTCGTCTCGTCTCATCTCTCGTATCTTGTATCTCATACCTCATCTTTTATCTCTCCTCATCCTATCTCTCAACTTATCTCTCATTTGTCATCTCTTCTCTGATGTCTTATATCTTTTCTCTCGTGCCTCCTGTCGCATCTCATTTCCCATCTCATATAATCTCATCTCTCATATCTTGTTTTTTTGTATCTCATCTCTCTTCTTTGATCATCATTCACACCTCTTGTCTTGTATCTCCCCTCTCATCTAATCTCATATCTCATTTCTCATCTCTTGTATCTTATTTCTCGTGCCTCCTGTCTCATCTCATCTCATCTCATCTCATCTCATCTCATCTCATCTCATCTCATCTCATCTCATCTCATCTCATGTATCTCATACCTCATCTTTCATCTCTCCTCATCCCATCTCTTGTCTCATCTCTTGTCTCATCTCTTATGTATTTTCTCATCTCTTCTGTCTGATCTTATCTAACACGTGTTTCCCAGGTCAATAAATGCATTTAATTAATGACTAATTCTGACTTCCCTCTATGATCTGGTGCTTTATGTTGTGGCGACTTGTTGTTAGTCCCTAAATGGACGTCACGTCCGTCCCACTCAGCTTCTTAACCAGGTTTTGTGGGTTATGTTCAGTCCAGCAGCTTCCTGTCGGTGTGTGTTGCTGTTTACTGCCCTCTCTCCTCCCTGGGATCCATTTTAGAAAGTGGCTGCTGCCCTGTGGTTTGAAGCAGACGGTATTTAACCAGGCTCCAGCTTTAAAAGCTTCCTCTGCAAACCTCCACAGGAACATTAGTTTGTGGTTGAAGGGGACATTTCTAGTCCCCGTGCATTAAGACTTTTTATGTTAACATCCTCCTGACTCCTCGGCCCTAATTGCATTTAAGACACTGCGTAGTTGTTTTTTAAAATTTCTTTTTGGGTTTTAATCTGATGTGGGTTCTTCTCAAACTACAACAGACTGAACAGGAATTTAATCACTGGCTCATTATTTGGATGATGGAGGAGTTTTCTGAACATGTTTCTTCTTCTCATGCGAGTGGCCAAACCAACATTACAGTCTATGAAGACTTGAAATATCCTGAAGGAACTCACAGTTTGTTTGTCCTTTGGATGCACCATGACCTGGATGACCAGGAAAATTCACATACATATTTTCCACCATGCGACCACTCTGTACTGATGCTGAGCGCTGGGGAGGCTCCACATGAACTGTTCTTGTGCTCGATCCGTGTGTTAAATGTCGGTTTGATGTCTTCACGCTGACAGAGAGAGAGGTAGAGCTGCTCTGTCTTAGGAATGAAGCCATCAAACGTTAAAGTTTAATGTCTGCAGGACGTCCGTCAACATGAGATGCTCTTCCTCTCTGGCCGGACTGAGCTGCTCGCTGTGTGTTTGTGTGTGTGTTTGTGTTTGTGCGTGTTTTGGGTTTTGTTTGCTGCAGATTCTTGCAGTTTCGGGTATTTGTAGTAAATATGTGGGAGTGAAGCATCGGATTGCAGACCTCCTCTCCGCTAACCCTCCATGCAGCTGACAGAGCACTTAGCTCCAGCGTGAACTAAGCTCTCATCATTTATTCATGCTTTATTTTGCACCAGGAACCATCTTCTACCCTTTCTACCCCCGTCCACCTCCCTCTGCCCCCCCCACCCCCCACCCCCCACCTCTTCTCTCTCATGGTTGTAATGGAGCATCGTTTCCAATCCCTCAGAGACTGGTCTCCTCCGAGTCCTGAGATACGACGCTCTCCACTATAGTGCTTCCTGATCTCTGACGACTAAGCCTCAGGTGATTGGCTGCACCACAGGGCTCATTTCTTTTTCTTTTGTTGTTTTGGTGGTGGTGATCATGGTGGGGTGGGGGGGGTTTGTGTATTTTGGAAGCGAGGAGGGAGAAGGCAGCTCTTTGTGTTTGCAGACGGGTTTGGTTGTTTCTCCGTGAGGCTTTGCAGAGAAAAAACAGGAGTTGATGCAGATATATTCTCATGCATCTGACACGTTTAATTATCACGATCCACATTTCTCATCAGCTTCACCACATGACTCCTAACGACCCGTCCGGTGCTTTGGTTTGTGACAAAACACCTGCAACATCCATCACGCGTTTCAACACATATAAAAACGCGTGACTGTTTAGAGACATTTATGTTTTCACCATTATTTTATTCTGGATCTTTTTGCGCCCACCATCCACCCCGATCACCTCCTGGAGTTTAAAAAACTTTCCACATATAAATCGATATTTGACTCGGAATCAAACCATCTCTCGTTGCTGAAAGTTGGACGGGTCGGGCTCTGGTTGCCTAGGTAACCCTCTTGTATATTTCTGGTGTATGAACGGAGGCAACTCTTCTTCTATGAGAAAGAAAAGAAACAAAAGATGATATTAACTCTAAATATCTCATTCTGTTAATTGTGTCTTGACGGCATTTCTGGAACAATCTTTTCATTAACACTAGAACTCTAACGTTATAAATAAACGTTGCTTCTCATCAGAATATATTGTACAAAAATACATGGTCAATTGCTGTAATTGTCTTTTATTTAACATCTCAAAAGGAAAAAAGTCATCACAGAGCGACTCATATACAAAGTCTCCAAAATCTCCACAATATTTGTGAATCTTTAACAAATAGCTCCTTAAAAAAGAATGAAGTCAGGAGTTTGAAATGTGGTTCACCTGTTCCTGGGCCATGTGAGACGTCCTGCTTCATTAACAACCATGAGACAAAGGTAAAAATGATGAGCTGACTATAAAAATGTTTCTTTTTTTTTAAATGACCACTACAGGATATTTATTGATAAGCATAAAACTAATTAAACCAATTACATGCAAATTCCAGGAGCGTTTATCTCTAGTATCAAGGAATAAATCTGCATATCCTGTGATTGTTGAAGTAAAACCAGCTTCTTATTCAGTTGTTGTCGTGGCAGATTCACTGAAGCCTGTGACAGGACGAGACCTGTGAACACAAACACTAACGTAGCTGAAAACTTGTCTGTAGATAAACCAGAAACTGGAGGAAACACTCAGACCTTCAGTGACATCATCAGACAGCAGCAACACAACGAACACCACGTGACAACAATCACCAGACGTTAGATATCAGGACTGTGATGGAGCTCAGACTAATGACTGGACAGTGTGTAGTTGTTGCCTTGTGCTGCTGATCAGCTTAAGATGAAGAAGAGTGAATCTGCATCAGAGATTAAGTCGAGTGCAAAGTTGCGTTTCCTTTGTGATCCTTTAATTATATCTTGATTGTTTGCAGCTGCCTTTGAATAATAAATCGACACCTGCTTCATCACCTGCACCGACGTTAAGAAGCTCGTTCCTTGTGCCGAAGGGTTTTTACCTGAGGCTGGTGGCTGTTGGCCTGCAGGGTGTCGCTTTAGCTTGGAAATAGGGATGATAGTGGGGAGGGTTCACCCGGTAACATTTAACACGTTACTGGAGCCAAATCGTCGGCAAAGATGCAGACCCACGAGTGGTGTTTGAAGGACGGGAGAGGACACAGCGGGGCATCGGAGAGACTGCTGACTCGACAAGGTGGATTTTTCTATTCCAGAGGTTTCTAAAGGCCAGCGGCGCTTCCTGTTTAAGAGGCCAGTGATGCTCGACTCTTCGCACGATTCATCTCAGTCTTTTGTGTTTGAGATTCACTGATAAGAAGTGATGCTGTTAGCTAGAGAAAAATAACCTCCTCATCAACCAGAGAGTCCTGCAGCCAGTCAGAGACTGTATGTTGTAAACATGTACTTATCTTTTCACAAACATAAGCTGTAGTCTGGGTGCTTCATGCACCCACCATCCACCCTGACCACCTCCTGTTTGCTTTTAAAATGTGGCGCTTCGTTTATTCTGAACAAAATGAGACACCTAAATATAATGTTGTAATACCAACTCCACGTCTCTCAGGTGACGTCCATGACTACTGTTCATCCTTCTGTCTATCACCGCGTTAAGCCCCGCCCTCAAATGATATGATTGGCCCGTCAGATCTTTGCTGGAACATAATCAGTTTCCAACAGATTCAACTTTATGCCACAAACATTTTGTGTACAGCAGAAGTTTGGGCTGATTTCTAGGTGGATGCTCCTGAACATAACTGGAAGATTTTATTCATTTCTTACCTTCCAAAAAGGTCAAACTTTCCACTCTGACTCACATTTTTACACCAAAAACAAATAAAGACGCAGCCTCAAGAAGTCACGTTGCAAAACAACAACATTTGCAATATCCAGCAGTTTAATTGTTCCGAGTAAAATTTCTCTCATTTAATCCGTGGAGCTGGATCAGTTCTGTGTAATGAAGAACATTACGAGCCCAACGGCAGGTTAATCCGGTTTTATTTATTTATATTTTTAAATGAACATGTTCGTATTAAAACAGAAAATCCCTGATCATTGTTCCGTCACCTCCTTCCTTCTCTTAATGTGTTGTGATGTTCGCTGCCATCCTGGAGATGATGGATGAGGAGCTCTGGACGAGACGGGCCTCGTGGCTTCTCCCGCTCCGTAGCCTTTAAGGGATAATTTAAGGGATAATTAGATCTGGAAAACATTTGGGCTCTGGGACGTGCAGATGTCTTTTTTCTTACTGGCATAATGGAATCTGCAGAACAGACGGCAACGAGCATTTAGAAGAGGAAGACCACACCCCAGAGATGAGAGTAAAGAAGGTTTTCACCTTCTCATCTACTGTTAAATCAAATAACCACATAATGAAACATGCGTCATAATAAATCATCACTTATTGTAGGGATCTTTTTTTAAGAGTGGCCCTAGTTCACATCCATTTAAAATTCATTTAAATCTTTTTATCTGCAGTAAGTTGGTTTAAAACCTGAAACTACACGTACTGTTTAACTCAAAGATCAACACAACAACCTCATAGATCAGTAACACAGCCGGGCTATGGCGGCTAAAGCCATGGAGATGCTAGCTAAACTGCTAAACTACTTATTTAAAAGCAGAAATCAAACAAAAGGCAGCTAACTACACAGCTAAATAGATGGTTAAACAGCTAATGTCATAAAATTACAGGGCTGGGACTGAACAGCTGTGGAGCCTTAAGAAAACTACTAATCAGTGAGGACAACCGAGAAAAAAGGCTCCAATCTGCTAGTTGATCAGGTCCAGGTTCAACAACATGACGCCCAAAGACTGAGGTCCAATGAAATACTGTATTAAGATGTGTAAATCTTTTTTTTGGCCAGGTGGTGTAGCTAACTACCCAGGTTCAGACTGATCGCTAACTACATTGCTCAAGTCACAGAAATAGCTAACGACACAGCTAAAGGGTTGAAGAACAGTTAGCTGATTCACTCACAAGGTAGAGAAAAGCTAATGATAAATTACATGGCTAACGTCATTAAATCACAACTAATTACACTGCTAAAGTCATTAAAAGAGCTAACTACACAGCTAAAGCTGAATGACTGCTAACTACACAGCTAAAGTCATAAAATGAAAGCTAATTACATGGCTAACATCATTAAATCACAACTAACTACACCTCTAAAGTCAGGCTGACTACAGAGCTAATGTCAGATAATTACACTCTTAAATTGATAGAAGCTAACTGTGAAGCTGAATCCATAGGAAGCTAAAGAGAACAGCAAACTAAAGCTAAAGCTAACTGACTGCTAGCTACATTACTTAACTCATTACATGACACTCAATTACACTGCTAAAGTCTAAACATAACAGCTAGCTACAAAGCTAAAGCTCTAGATTAAGCTAGCTGCTGAGATAGCCACGACTAGCCTCAAAGCTAAAACTAAATACAAATGTATTTATCTATTCTTCTTCTTTTTATTGCCTTTCATGAACAAAAACATCACACAATATGTTAATGTTTGTTATTACACATGAATAAATACGTTGGCAGGAACATGTGTTTAGCTAAACTGGTGGCTAGCTTAGCAAATCTCATAGCTGCCATCTTATACTTATAAAGTAATTAAAGTAAATGGTGATTTAAACAGCTTCACAAATATTAGGAATATTTATGAGCATGTTATATCCACTTAATATAATTCAGCCTCAAACAGAAAGAATAATGGCACCAGCAAAATGAGCTGAGAACCACAAACATTTAAATTTACATTTATTCTGTCCACTCAGGACACTTTAAGACAAGGAAGACATACAAGGAATTTAACTCTGATCAGTTTGCTCACTTGTACAAAAACACACAGAACTTAAATAAGTGTAAAAAATAAAAGCGTAAACATAAAAAAAGAAAAATAAAGAGCAGGAACACATCGATGGACACATCTTGTCTTTGACAGCGAACTCATCAGATTCAGGTCGTCCTGAGGATCAAACATCAGCGAGGGCTTCCTCCTGGACTCAGGTTTCATCCGTTCAGCCCGACAGACCTGCAGACTGTGTGTTTTGTAGTGGAGCCGTCTGAGCATGTGCAGAGTGCGCTGACATTTTCTCGTCTGCTCAGGCTTCTGAATAATTGATCACAGGCTTCACCTTTTCTTTCAGGCCGCACTAGCTGCCCTCAAATGCTTCCGCTGCTGTCCATCTATCCATCCATCCATCCATCCATCCATCCGTCCATCCATCCATCCCTCCATCCATCCATCCATCCCTCCATCCATTCATCCATCCGTCCCTCCGTCCGTCCATCCATCCGTCTGTCCATCCATCCGTCCATCCCTCCATCCATTCATCCATCCGTCCATCCATCCGTTCATTCATCCATCCGTCCGTCCGTCCGTCCATACTTTCATATCCATTATATTTAATTATTTAATCACAGTTATTAGGTTTTATAGAAGCCGACTCATGTCTTGTGGCTTGTACTTATCGAATGGATATGAAGATGAAAATAAAAATAAATAAATAAATTTACAGCATCTCTATCACAATATGTTTTGAGCCATGAGTCATAACTGTAGCCATTATATTGAACTGTTGTTAGCATTAGCCTAGCTTAGTTAGACTAGCTTAGGCATTACGTCATTCTCACCTTCTACTGGATGAGCTAGACTGAATGAAATAAGATCTACTGAGAACTCAGAATCCATATTCCAGTTATTTTTGGTGAAAGAAACTTAAAAGTAATGTAATGTAACTAATTACAGTATTGAATAATAAATTGCGTTTTTGAAGTAACTTGCCCAACACTACACAGGAGACATCTTCTTCTTCTTCTTCTTCTTCTTCTTCTTCTTCTTCTTCTTCTGGGATTTTTTTGGCAGCTTTGACGCCAACCACCTTTAAAACGAAGAAGTTCTGACACATTTTGCTTCATTCCAGTCACTTTGTGTGTTTTGTATAGTTTTTTTTCTCATGGTCATTTTAAATCTCCCCAAACATCTACACATCTAGTGTTTCAGGTCGTAAACGTGTCAGTTTCTGCCGTAAAGTCGGACGTTTGAACGTGGACGTTGGTGGAGATGGAGTCACGTTTGGAGACGACCTCCAGAGGAACCGACAGTAGATGAAATTAGAATCGGGATTTATCAGATTACGTGTTTCCAGAAGTCAGCGACGCTTCTTGTTGAACCGGCTGTTGAAGTGAATGAAGGCTTTTAGTATTTTCGTCGTCTCTCCTTCTTCTCTCTGCTCTTTTATCAGCCACCAGCTGTCAGTCGTCTCTCCGACCTTTCGTTTCTGCCTCTCTGTTTGTTTTTTTTCCTTCTTATATCGCTGCAGCGTTTCCCTCGTCTCCCCTCACCATCCTCCATCCATCCACTGCAGCCTTTGTCTTCTGATCTCCCAGTCCTCTCCTTCTCCTTTGCGCTTCATTTCTCCATCCTTCTACACCAGATGTGACTGACAATAAAAAGGTCTCGTGTTCATGCTGCCAAACAGAGATACTCTTCTCATATTCTGATGGAGCAGAAAATCTACTTTCACCATTTTAAATTACACTTTATGTGCAAAAATAGGCCCAGTATATGCTACGCTATTTACCTTTAGCACCGATAAATATAACCCATTCACATCATGTTCCGCCCTCATTGGTTGTGCTAAGCTAGAACATGTAAATTAAACCGACTGTCTTCTTTTAGAAAGTACGGCCCCAGAAATGTTAAATTATTCCTTTCCTTAAAATGTCTTCAGTGTGCGTTTCTTTTCAGCTATGCTACCAGTAAAAATGTTAATTTTAGTCTAAACTTTAATTAAGATCGTTCACGTTTCCTTTGAGGATGAATAGTTATTTCATTTCATTGATTGATTTATTGAATAGGACAATACACATCAATCAACATTGGTGCATTAGGCATCAGTGTAAATGAGCCAGACTTAGCAGAGATGCTAAATCGGCGACCTGTTAGCATCAATATGTTAGCTAGCAGTATAACACCTATTTACCACACAATGTCCTAGAAAGACAATAACTACAAAAAAGTAGTTGCTAAAGTCACTTCTCTGTTTGTAGTCATGTAAGCTAGGGTTATTAGCTATTAGCATGATTAAGGTCCATACGTTACTTATTTTCTATGATTCTCAGTTTGACTTGTTTGACGTGTTCTTTAGACACAATTAAATTCCTAAGATGCTGGATTATCAAAAAGGACGATTAAGAACAGAACATTAGTTGGGAAAAATACTAATTAGCTTAAGCTAAGGCTAGCTGTGATGCTACTCAGACTAGTCTTCATATGCTGGAGTGGGGCCATTTTTTATCTGTGTTTTTTTTATAGTAAATGCTAGCGCTGTCAAATGATTAAAAATTTTAATCAGATTAATCACAGGGTTGTCAGATTAATTTAGATTAATCGCGATTAAATGTCATCAATTTTTAATCTCTATTTATGGTGTTTTTCTTCTCATGCAAAATGACTCAACATGTTGCTTTTTGTCGTTTTTAAACCAAACATGTGTCCACATTAATGTGTCCCCGTTGCTAAGGAGACAAACTAACTTGTTGACATTGTCCAATGAAAGGGCAGCTCAGTGGTTGCAGGAGTGGACACGTATTTGCAGCGAGCTTGTCTTTGTCGTGTCTTTGTCATGGTTTGTTTTGGTTTGTGTTGGTTTGTCTCCAGCTGTTAGCCGCGTTAGCCCAAGTGCTAGCGGAATCCCCGACTAACGTATGCTTGGCTTGGTTCATGTGCTGTTTGAAGCTGGAAAGAAAACTCCTTCCTGCAGAGTGTGATGATACTTTATGTGTCTCCACTGGTCCCTCTTGGTTTCTTTGTCCTCAAATGTCCCATGGAGAGGACCAACGTGCTGTTTAGCGTCTTCCATCTTTATGGGTTGGTTCTGCTGCCTGTCACTACCGGATCAGCTGGTGCTAACGCTAACGCTACTTGGACAAACTGAGACATGTTCACTGATGATTCACTGAGTTAAAATTATTAATCAGATGAATCATGATGTTGGATTAAACCACGTTAACGTGTTATATACGTGTGTGTTGTTGCTCTGCAGGACGGTGTAGAGTCTTTTCGTGACCTTCTCAACATCTTTGCTTTTGCTAATGTTGCAGAAATCGACCCGTGGTGTAAATACTGCTTCAGAAATCTTCTTTCCATTTGTAAAATCCAGCCCTTAAACCTCTCTCTGTCTCGTTTACAGACTCCAGCAGCCGCACACGCAGACTGAAATTGCATTTGCTGCTTTTTTCTAACTTGAATCAATAATAATAATGATATAAAAATATAAAAAAAAATAGCATTCTAGCTGTAAAATCCATGCATCTGTGTTTTGGCTGATTCAGCAGAGCGTCACCTCGTTCAACTCTTCCAACAACACACGGTAGAATCTGCTGCATGGTGCAGGCTGTCATCCAGGAATCCTTCCACCACACAGCAACATGCCGCTTATTCCCACAATGCTTTGGTGCACAAGCATCAAATCATCAAACAGAGCATCTGAGGAAGACGTGTGCAGTAAATTCACTTATGATAATGAGCTTTAGAATAAACAGTTTAGATACAATCTCGTGATTTATCATTAGATCCTCCGGCGGCGGCTGAAGATCTGAAAACAACGACTCATCTGTTTATTAAAAGGACGAATCCATCCTGATTAGTTTCCTGGAGCCGCGTCTTATTTGAGGAAAAGCTGCTTTGACTAACAGACTGAAAAATGACTTCACATTCACCGTTTCCTCTCTGCGTTCGTTGTCTTTTTGTGTTTGGGAAAGACGTGAGACGTTTAAGGACACGTTCTCTGTCTCGAGCTTCTCGTTCTGTGGCGTTTCAGAGACATAAACCATCAGCTGTTTGTCTCCCGGGTGGTTTCCTCTCGTGCCTCCGTCCGTTTCTACCTGTGGAGAGCAGATAACGCTCCGACCTCCTCCGTCCTCGCTCGGCTCCTTTCGCCTCCTCTTTAAAACTCCCCGCTGGCATCTGGACCAGTTGCACCGGTTACCAGGGGTAACCACGTGACCCGTTGCCGGGGTAACCCCACTGGATGGTGAGGTGGCAGCGATGGAGGTGTCTGCTTTGCCTCAGTCTCAGCGGTGAAGTTTTTTCTCTCCTGACGCGTCTGTTGAGGCTCTGCAGCGTTTTATTTTATTTTATTTTTTTTTTTCTCTCTGCAGTCGTCACAGGATGCTGATTCGTATCGGTCGCCGAGCGTTGCGGCGTTCATGCATAAAACACGAAGCTGAATCCCTCTGACACCCCCCACCCCCCATCTCCACCCCCCTCCTCCCCTCTTTCCCCCTACGAGACAACACTAGTATGCTGACTCCATCAATGACCGTCTATATTTATCATGCTGGTGCGTGTGCTTGCTCAGATTAGGGAGCGTGTACGTTGTGTTGTGTTGCGTTGTGTTGTGTTGTGTTGTGTTGTGTTGTGTGTGCATTAGCTACAGCACGATGACACAGCCATGTACAACAAAGAGTCCCAGTTGCTAGGCAACGCCGTCTAAAAACACTCGCCAACCAAAAATATAGTTTGTATGCAGCAGCAGGTTCTCAGCTGGAGGAGTCGGAGCGTTGCAGAGCGGCCGTTTGATTCCAGCTGCTGCAAAAACAACGATTAACGCAGAACCGGGCAACACGTCGTCTTCACATTCACGGGGTGGATTTTTATTTGGACACATTTGACCAGAGAGAGGGTGCACAGACAAACAGAAGACAAAGAAGGAAACCTCAAGAAGAGGCTTTGCTTTTTAAATTGGACATCTAATAAACTCTTATTAATTTAGTTTTTATTTTATTTTTAGTCTAAAAACCTGAAACCTCATGAAAAGTAATTCCGATGTGCACAGAAACACTCGAGCATCTTCCACGTGTCACTAAAGAAAATATATTAAACCTTTCTTCACCGTGAACAAAGAGAATGAAGCAGCTAAAATCAGCTGTAGCGCTGCACCGTTACCAGGTGAAACCATCTGAACCTTTTTATTGTGATTATTGTTATGTAACATCCACTCAGCGTGAGCTGGGATCGATTCCAGATCAGTGAGAACAACCGAGCGAGTTTCAATTTGCACATAAAAAAAAAAAGTCCCTGAAGTAAAAGGAGAAAACTAACTAAGCGTGGAGCAAATGTTGGTTTATTGAAAAAATACAATTAAATACGACGAAACACGACGTCCCCTGAGGCGTCTGGAAACTCTGCAGCCGAGAAGAAACTGCTTTTATTCTGTGGTCTACGAGGAAAAGGAGAAAGATAATATTAGATTTAATGTTCTTTCTACTAACAAGAGGCGGCAACGACTTCACGATACGATACGTATCACGATACTTGAGTCACGATACGATACGTATCACGATACTTGAGTCACGATACAATACGTTATCGTGATATATTGCAATGTTCTACATAGTTCATGTTTTAAATGTTTAAATGCAGCTTAAAATACACGTATCTATGTACAACAGATGACATCAGTGGTAATTCATTGGACAAGTCAAAGCACAAGATTAATCCGAATGATCCATTTTTCTTTTTCTTTTAAAATCACGATATTTTGCCACACGACTAACATGATAAGCTCATAAATGTAGCAGGAAGTAGTTTAAAACCAGTCTCACTGGTCCAGGTCATGGATCATTGTGTTTAGCTCTAAATAAACCTGGTTCTTCTTCTTCTTCGTTTATTTTAGTCTAAAACCGGACTTGAAATTCTAAAAGGTATAAGGACCATGAAAGCACATATCTGTACTTCTTCTTCTTTGGTGGTTTAATGGCAGCACCAGTTTTTTCTCTCCCTGTTACCTTTTAAAGAAACTCTTTGTGCCTCTTTCTGAGAGTTGCGAGTGTCCGTCCATGACCTCCAGAGTTAAATCCATCCTGTAAAAACCTTCCAGTCCTTCTCAGCTCTGCATCTGGAGCCAAGTTGAGTAATTAGTCGGTGGCGAACGACCTTGTTTAATTACATGACCGGGAGCAGAGCGGTGAGCAGGAAGTGTCTGTCCTCGGCTTCGTTCTGCTGATCTGTCCCCTGAACCGGCCTCGTCCTGTTAAAAATGGCTCCGGGCCGGAGCTTGATGGGCGTTTGACGACATCAGCGAGGTCAGATATCATCGTCTGAATACCGACGAGTCAGGCTTTTATTTTTCATGAGCTGCTCCGGAGACGGAGGAGAGTGACCCGACGGTGCCGGTGGGTTTTCTTCACCTCAGCTCAGACGAAGCTGCTGATCTACGGGAAACATTTGTAATCGGTGTTTAATCGGAAGCAGGTGAACAGCAGCTCATTAGCAAACGAGTCCGGCTCAGCAGAAAAATAAAGTCCAGGCTTCACGGGGGGCGGCGGGTGTTGGCCGGGAGCTCTGGAGTTTGAGCCAACGGGAGGAGAGAGCTGGACCTGGAGCGAGAGAATAATGAAGGATGGAGGAGAAGGTGGAGGAGAAGGTGGAGATCTGAGTCCGTTTATTTTATTATGGTTTCGTGTCAGGTGTCCTGCAGGTTCTGCCTCCATCAGTTTTCACAGCATTTGAAACGTCATGGATCCAATCATAGACTTTAAAAGCATCTAAACTGTAAAACTTATTTTTTTAAGAAAAGGTGAAAAGATATATTTTTACTGAACTCCTACTGTAGATTTTACAGTCGTTGGAAACTTTTGCCGCTGCTGTAGTTTAAACTGGGGGATGACGTTTAGTTCTCTTTTATCCAGCGTCATTGAACGTGTCATAGACACTGAACGCTCGGCCTGTAGCAAACGTCCCAGAATCCCTTGCAGCTGCTATTTCTGTCCGGCTCAGACCAGACCGGGACGTCTCCCGAGGTCCAAACCTACGCAGGTGTCCACCTGTCTGAGACGACCTGACTCAGTGTCTCTTTATTTCCAGACGAAGCTCTGAGAGAAACGGGAATGAAATTAATCTGAAGACGCTGAGACGAGTGAAGGATGATTATCTTCTTTAATGAATCGGTTTCTGTGGACAACGTGGATCCAGATCATCTTAGTTTTTATACGTATTAACCTGATGACTCTACATCTACAATTTATTATGTTTCAGAAAAGTTATTTCACTGTCAGCATCTTTACGGCTTAAAACACAGATAAACGTGTTTGACCGATGTTACTCTTCTGTCCATCACTGCATTAAGCCCCGCCCCCAAACAATCTGATTGGGAGAATCACTTTGCAACAGAGAAGTTGCTCTTTTCTTCACTTTAATGAAAACCAAACCCGACCACAGGCTGGATGCTTTGTGCGCCCACCATCCACCCAGACCACCACAGTGCTGCCTAAACATAATTCATAATTCATGACATGATTATTATTATTATTATTAGACTTTGCTGCAGAAGGAGATGTGATATGAACATACACAGGATCCAACCAATCACAGACATGTCAAACTAATTCTGATTGGCCCAGAACAACTACAAATATATGGCACCTGTTTATGTTTTAAAGTGTAGTAAATGTAGTCGCATCAGTTCTTACCTGCTGCTGGTGGCTAGGCTAGTTAGCTGGTGTCTTCTTGTTGGTTGCTAGCTGCTAGCTGACTGCTAGCCTGCTGGTTGGCTTTTCAGTTGGCTTCTAAATGTGTGACTTTAAAACTAAAATATCCTCTGGAGAGAGTTTATGTTTGCTGCTTCCACTTCGTCGATAAACATCCGACAGAACTGAATTCACCTTAAAATGATTCGTTACATGTTAATCTCAGATAAAGTTAAGTGTAAAATGTCATAAATGTCAGTTTTACTACATTTACTATTTTTATTTTATTTATATTTTCTATCTCTGGTTCACTGCATCTCAGAGGCAAATATCGTACAATGTCAGTGCAGCTAACGTCACTGTCACAGAACTACGCCCGCGACTTTTAAAAACATCCGTATCATGTATCCACCTAAAGCTTTACCCATTTCTGTGCCGTCCACGGCTAAAAGTCAACGTTCACCGCTACTGAAACTATGGAAGAGCAAAACCATGAATCATGGGCAACATTCAGAATTCAGGAAAAATGTGTGTATTTATGTTTTTGTCTTTAGTCAGAGAAACTAAAAGATCTGCTTCCATGCTCCTGTCTCCCAGATAGGGGGCGCTGTAGCTATAAACTCATTAAATGCCAGTGGTGACCTCAGTCTGCTGATAGTGGAACAGATTAACGCCGTCTACTGAAGCCATCGCTTTGATGGGAGAAACCCAACTAATGGTGAACAGCCAGTGGCGTCACGCTGACAACCCCATCCCCCAGAGAATAAAAAAAGAAAAGAAAATGTCCCAGATAATGAATAATTATATCTGATAGTGGCCTGAAATGTTCTCTTTAAATAGGAGGTGAAACCAGACGCTAAAAATGAAAAGATGCTGCGTTTCTGCATCAAACCGACTGTAAACGTGAGCTGAGCCGCCTGTAACTAAACGTCTGGACCAGCTGCTCGGAGGATTTGATCCCGTTCATTCCTCAGGTTCCCAGTGAAGCTGATGAGAGTTTCCTCCTCCTCCTCCTCTCGTCTCGTTTCCGTCCCGCCGTCGGTTTCCGCCCACGGTCGAGTCCTTAACGCTGCTTCATTAAAACGCTGAGCAAAGATCCAGGTCCCCGGTGGAAACCAGACCGACTATATATAAATCTAGATGTATGTTTTACTTTATTTCCCAGAGTGACTCAGGACGAGCTTCATCCATCGTGTTTCTGAAGAACTGGTTCCAGTTCGTGGTTGAAAAGGCGGCTGTAGTTTAAAGGACAGATACAGAGGAACAATGATGCAGAGTCCTACACACGATGTCATAGGCTCAGAAAGGAGTGTTATTATTAAGTCTTATTAAGCCCCGCCCCCTTCGATTAACTAATATTTAGCAGAAAACAGGAAACATGAGTCTACGGAAGCCTGAAGTGGCCATGCTTTCATATTATTTCCTCCACCACCTACTGTTCTACGTTAAACTGACCTGCTCCTGTTTATTATTATGTACGATATTTAAATGTTGCACATGTTCAAATATTATTATTTTCAGTTCAAATATGCCCCTTCCTTCCTTCCTTCCTTCCTTCCTTCCTTCCTTCCTTCCTTCCTTCCATCCTTCCTTCCTTCCCTTCTTTCTTCCTTCCTTCCTTCCTTCCTATTTTTTTTATCCCAGACCTACTCGTGTCGTTTCATTTTAAAGATCTTTATCTATTGAGGTCAAATATTTTTGTAATTCTCTTTATCAGCTGTAGTTCAGCACATGTAACGTATGTGGTTGTTTCCTTTGGCTGTGATCAGATCGTGGATTCACCCACTGTGTAAAAAACATTACACAGACACATTAATAGAATTAATACAGTTTTTGATAAAATGAAGATCTTTTAGTTTGTGAACTACAGCTCCCATCATGCTTTGGGTGAAGTATCTGTCCCACATGTTTTTAGGTGCAGTACGTCTGCAGGGACGTGTCTATAGGTTTCAACCTGACCTCCTCCTCCTGCTCCCCCTCCCCCTCCTCCTCCTCCTCCTGCTCCTGCTCCTGCTCCTCCTCCACCTCCTCTTCCTGCTCCTCCTCCTCCACCTCCTCTTCCTCCTCCTCTCCTCCACCTCCTCTTCCTGCTCCTCATCCTCCTACTCCTTCTCCTGCTCCTCCTCCTGCTCCTCTTGCTCCTCCTCCTCTTGCTCCTCCTGCTCCTCCTCCTCCTCCTGCTCTTCCTCCACCTCCACCTCCTCTTCCTGCTCCTCCTCCTCCCCCTCTCCTCCTCCTTCCTCCCTCCTCCTCCTCTCCTCTTCCTCCCTCCTCTCCTGCTCCTCTTCTCCTTCCTCCTCTGCTCCTCCTGTCCTCCTCCTCCTCTCCTCCTCTCCTTCCCTCCCTCCCTCCTGCTCCTCTCTCTCCTCCTGCTCCTCTCTCCTCCTCTCCTGCTCCTCCTCCTTCCTCCTCTCCTCCTCCTGCTCCTCCTGTCCTCCTCCTCCTGCCCTCCTGCTCCCTTCCCTCCAAAGTCTTCCTGTCTCAGTCTGTGTTTTATGGCGTCACCCGACCCCTGAGACGCACTGATAGTGTCCCTCCCTTCACCTCGGGGACGCGGGGGGAGGTGGGAGGAGGTGGGGGGTGATGAATGGGTTCTGCAGTGTAGACTCTGCAGGGCCACGTAGAGACTAATTCCTCCGCGGGTCTGACCCTGAGAACTGACTGAACGGACGTTAATGTGAACAGATTCAGACCTGAAACAGTAAAACAGTAACTGAATGTTTGTGGTAACAGCTGATCATTCAGAACAGAACCAGCTCAGTTCTGAGATGTTGGTGGTTTCCTCTCATCATCATTTCTATTTTGACTTGTTCCTAAACATTCATCTGGTTCTTGGGCTCCTTGTCTTCCTCCAGTTTCTCTTCACACGAACTAAAGCAAAACAACACAACAAAGGGCTCGTCCGGGATTTGAACCCGGGACCTCTCGCACCCTAAGCGAGAATCATACCCCTAGACCAACGAGCCACGTATGGGGTAGTTCTAGACGCTGTTCTAGATCCTGGTCCTTATCTTCACATTCAGCTCATGGACTCATGTCCTGACATTTTCTTTCAGAGTTCACTGGTAGAATTCACAGTTCATTGGTCCATCAATGATGAGCAGATGCAGCAGAACAGGCCCAAACCAGGACATTAGCGCCCCCATGTTTCATGGAGGGATGAGGTTCTGATGCTGGAATGCAGTGTTGGTTCATCTCCAAACATTTAAACCAAACTGTTCTCCTCTGGTCTCATCTGTCCACTAAACATTGTCCCACATGTTCTTTGTGGACAGAGAGCAGTGTCTTTGGTTGTTGAGTGGATTCATCAACATGAACATCAGCCAATGTGAGAGAGGCCTTTAGCTGCTTAGAAGTTCCCCTGGGTTCCTCTGGTTCCTCTCCCACTATGATGGAGTGATGTTTGTTGGTGGACGAACAGTCGTCTTCAATCTGTCCTTTGTCCCCTCTGAGTGTTGCTGTATGTTTTCCAGGTGTCTCTGTGTTAGTATTAAAACCCTGCTGATGGTTTTTCCTCCTCCGCCTCAGAAGCTTCTCTCTGAGGAGGAGGAGGAAATAAAAACCGGAGGCAGTGATGAAATGTCACGGCAGTCAAACGTGTTTTATCACTGTACACGTTGTGACCTACTTGGGGCGTTTGGCGCTCGTCTTTAATCGCCGGCGTGGTAATTTCTGAGCCCCCGGATGTTCTGCACATGTGCCAGGAGGTGTCAGTCAAACCAGGACCCGGAGGAGTCCACGTCAGGTCCTGGTTCACAGCTGCTTTAATTCAGACACGTCTGATCTGAGGAGTTAACGAGAACTCGTCTGAAGTTTTAAACAGACGTTTAACGGAACATGAAGGGATGAGCGCGAGCTTTGTAGTTTCTAACTTCAATCATCAATTAATTATCGTCTCCTAATGAATAAATCAATGAACATCATTTACTAAACATTTACTCATGTTCTTCATCCAATAATCAGAATAAAACCTCAGCAGTTAGAGGTTCTGGTGGTAACTTTATTTTACACTGTCTCCGTCTCCGTCCTCCTTGGCTCAGTAATCAGATTACTTTCAGAGTCAGGATTCTCCTTAAAACCTTTGTGCCTTTGTTTACGTGGAGCTTTGTTCTCGAGACGGTTGTGGTTTTTAGAGCAGAGCAGAGTGTCTGGCATTCACCACGTGAACAGATCCGTCCATCTGTCCGTCCGTCCATCCGTCCATCTGTCCTCATGTCCTTATGTTGTCTGGGGGAAACAAATCTAGCTTCAGATTCCATGTTTTCCGTCCACGTCTTCATTGAGCAGCAGGATCTAGTGAGAGGGGGGGACTCGAACTCATTTTAGTTCAGGAGACACATTCAGCACAATTTGATCTCAAGTGAACCAGTAAGAAATAACCAGTAACAGAATAATAACCTACAAATAACGAAAACTTAGACCTTTTCCATTTGTTTTAGTGCAAAGAAGAAGAACAATTAAATTAGGAGACTGTTTAAGAAGGAAAAGGCTGTTCTGTCTCAGTTTTCTGTCCACTTCTTTGAATAAAACGGGACAAATCAGGAATAGAAGTTATTTTCATTGAAAAGTTGCAGTTTAATGTAATTTTCACACTTTTTTATTTACTTTTTATTTTTTTTTGCGGACCGTATGTTTAACACATGTGCCCTTAAGAAATAACTTAAACATTGTATAAACTCCTTCACCGTTTGTAAACAGTGTGACGTTTTCTGAGGGGCGGAGCTTAACTGGAGGCAAAACATCTCAAACACTATAGCCTGTAAACGGCATTTAGCATATTTCAACTGACTGTTCTGGCAAGAATGGACGAGTAAAACGTATAGTTCAGAGAATATATTAATATATTAACACACTCACTCCCCGAGACCATGAGCGTTATGTTCAGAGTTGACTCTGACTGATGGGACTTTATTCACCGACCTCTGTGCTCTCACTAGATGATTTAACAGGACTTCCCACCATGTAGTGGCCAAACATTTACACTGACCTAACTGAGAAACCGAGCATCTACACGAATCTAACGTTAGACGGAAACGCTGTGGAGGGAAACGTAGCAAATGCAACTTCTGCTTGGACACGTGGTTAGCATTAGCATTAGCATTAACATGCAACAAGAATCCCCCAAATAACTTAATTTTACTTAATATGAAGTGAGCATGTTGTTGTTGTTGTCTCACTCCAGTCCTTTCTGTTAATCACCGAAGTCGTACTGATGTCTGACAGTGGCTGTTATATGATAAAACTTCAAGTTAGTGTTTTTGATTTTTTTGGTTTTGGCTCCAAAAACGTGTTCGCCTCAATCTTCCCTCCGTTTATCCTCCAGCTAAACGTTGTGATGTCACAGTGATGTCGGCCATGTGTTAACATTTGACTTTTTTCAGATTTTATATCTATGTTCATATTCTTGCGGTTTTTGATTTTTAAATCACGTCACATCATTTTTAACTCAAAATGAAATAAAGTCTCATTTTTTGTACAATACAAGTGCCGCATATTTCACCTAAATATAAATAACATATTCAGTTACTAGTTTTCTGCAGCTTGTGCCTCTTTGTTTTGTCGTTTCCATTGACTTTGATTGAAACTTTTAAAACAGTCAGATTTTTGTGATTTTTAGATTTCAGTCCTGCTAATTTCATATATATTTCATATATTTTTCATCTTTCTGTGTTTTAATTGACTTCCAATTAAGAAATGATAACAGTCACTTCAAACTAGCCTCCTGATCTCTGGGGCTCCTGCACTTCGTAATTAAACACCTTCATTTTGCAGGTGAGAATGTGTTATTTTATTTTCTAGCAATAAAAACTGGAAGCAAACAACATGTTTTCTTACGTAACAATCAGATTTATTTTCTCCGGCTGGTTTCATGTCTGATACTGTTTGGTTCCTCTGTGTTATCTGCTGCTCTGCTGAGTTTACTCGAAGCGTAAATACTTGTCGTTAATCTTTGTAACTCCACTGAAACCAGATCAGAAAAATGCACATTGAGGTCAACAGACGTTTCTGCACGGGCTGCAGCTGAAGCACATGTTCAGACGTGACCTGGTTCTTCTTTCTAGGATATAAATACAGTAGATTTCATTTCACTTACCTAAATATACATATATTAGCTGCATATTATATCCAGTTACCTGCACATTTGTCATTTTTCCATTAGCTTTCATTGAAATTTCCTTCCTCTATTTTCATATTTTTTGTTATATATTTGCATTTTTGTTGGTTTATAGCAGATTTGACCTCATAATACATAGAATACCTTCATATTATTTTATGCTACCTGTGTTTTTACCCTTAGTTTGTGTCTCTTTTAGTCATTTTGATTCTTTTTTTCATAGTTTTAATTGTACTAGAAATGACTCCCAGATCTGATTCCTCCTGTCGCCTCTTTTGGACGAACTCACCCGATCACCAAGGAACAGAAAGACGTCAACAGTGAGTCACTGATGGGAAGAAAACAACCTTAAAGAGCAGTTTCCATTCACCGTTCCTCTATAACTGCTTCCTGCTTCCACACGGAGGCATTGATTAACTTGAAGAAACCTTTTAGAAGAGATGAAATGCACCCTCAGGACAAACACTGGCCTGGTGAAGGGTGAAGGGTGAAGGGTGAGGACAGAGCTCACACAGTCCAGGCTGTGATCAGGGATCAGGGATCAGAACCGAGCACCTGCCGGGTCTGATCCATCGCTGTTCAGACCGAGAGTAAACGCTTCCACTTAGTCGTTGTATCTCCATCGAAACCAGATCAGAAACATGCAGCAGTTTGTGGTTAACGGAAGTTTCTGCAGCAGGAGCAGGTGTTCAGACGTGACCTGGTTCCTCGTGCACCTGTCGTGGTTTCGGCTAAACCGACGTGTTCAGTGGTTCTGAGGAAACAAACAGGAGCATGAATCCATTCTGAGAAAAGAGTCGTTGAGTTTATGTAGAGTCAGAAAGGTTGTGATTCACCCGGATGATCATTGTGGAGGATTGTGTACCTAATAAACTGGCAAGGAAGTATGTGTAACCTACAAGATTAAACGATGCAGCTAATAGTAGCTATTCCTAGCCTCCCAGCTAACAGTATACTCTTTTTCTAGCCTCCCAGCTAACAGTAGCTCTTCCTAGCCTCGCAGCTAACAGTAGCTTTTCCTAGCCCACCAGCTAATACTAGCTCTTCCTAGCCTCGCAGCTAATAGTAGCTCTCCCTAGCCTCCCAGCTAATAGTACCTCTCCCTAGCCTCCCAGCTAATTGTACCTCTCCCTAGCCTCCCAGCTAATTGTACCTCTCCCTAGCCTCTCAGCTAATAGAAGTTCTTCCTAGCCTCCCAGCTAGCAATAGCTCTTTGTAGCCTCCCAACTAACAGTAGCTCTTCCTAGCCTACGCTCTTCCTAGCCTCTCAGCTAATAGCAGCTCTTCCTAGCCTCTCAGCTAACATTATGCTCACAAGCCTCACAACTAATAGCAGCTCTTCCTAGCCTCACTGCTAACGTCAGCCCCTTGTTTCCTCTTTTAAATAATGAATCCAGGCTGCTGCCACCTGCTGGTATGAAGAGTTATTTCCTCTCAGGTGTAGAAACACATGAACCAGATGGTTTTTGCTTTTAGTCTTGATGAAGATTAATTGACCACGAGTAGATGGGATCTGGTCATGTCCGAAAGTTTCCCATCAGAACATTGAGATGTCTGTGGTCATAATGTTGTGGCTGATCGGTGTATGTGTGGATAAATCATATAGTCAATAATTCCGTCAGATTCCTTCTCACATATTTTGCAGACAAATCATTTTTACTTCTGAATATTTTCCTATAACGATTTAATTTACTCTTTTAGTTTGAAGCTGAAACATGTTGACGTTGAATGGATTCATAGTAAATTCATGTATATGATGATAAATCAGAAGAATCCGTCCTTTAACTTTAATCAGACGTTAAAAAACAAACACGGCGTTTCCTCTGGGGAAGGAATTAGTGGAACGAGGAACAGGATGTTCTTCAGAATAACGGTGTTTGGAGCAGACGAGGTTAAACGAGGTCAGAGATGAAAGATGTTTTTCTTTTTTCTTCTTCTCTGGTTTAAATGAAGGTGCTAATGAATCACCTGTGAGGTCTTTGTTCGTGTTGACTCGTTTCAGGTGTTTGTTTGTTTCCACTGCAGATTTACATAATCATGGTTCGTTAGAGAAGCGTTTAAATCTCACCATCATTAAATACTGAGTCCTGATCTGATCCTAAATGTCCTGGAGCTGGTTTCCTGCAGCTTCCTAAAGTCTTTCCCTGGATTCAGTCCAAGAAATGTTTCTTTAAATCAAAGTTAATGTAGTTACGTCAGTTTAATTCCGATACTGAAATTTCAGCCTTGAGTATTGGCCGATACCGATACCGATACAATACGATACGATACGATACGATGTCAGCGTGGATCATTCTCACTTTTATTACTTATTTTATAGTGTGGAACGTAGAAAAGTCTCGATCAAGTGACATCAGTCAAACAGAACCATGGTCAGCGACAGCAGGTGTGAGATTAACTGACCCAGTTGCATTAATTTTAACCTTGAATGTGAAAAATATTCTACAATTGAATAAACTAAATTAAAAAAATAAATCAGAAGACCCTGAAAAATAACCTCAATAAAAACTCGATACTAAAATACTTCCACACGCTTCACCCCTACTCTGTGCTACTTTGTTAGCATGTTAGCACAGCTTGTTGTTGTTCTTCTGATTCTTCTTATGGATCTGATTCTTTATCGATTCCTCCTTTGAATTTGTCGGTCTAGAAAAAGTAGGCGTTCATAGTTTTGTGTAAACAACAGTTATTTTATTGAGTTTCCAAACAAGAGATCAAGAAACCTGATTAAATAATTTAAAAAACTGCCTGGATCAGCGATTATAATGGACGATTATATATTAACACCAGAATGTTCTTCTGATGAAGATGTGGCTCTTATAGGTTCCTCAGATATTCAGATCATCATCGTTTCTTCATCCACTGGATGAAGTGAATCTCTCTGTAAAATGAGACATTTTCGAGTTAACTGATAACGACGTCAGACACTGAATTCCAGCGCTTCCTCCTGTTTTTCCTCCACAGTCGATGGCGACGCTCTGAAAACCCATGGATTTATCGACCGCTCGTCCGTCCGTCCGTCACAGAGGACGTATTGACGTTCCCCTGACGTGCGTTAAACAGTTTGATCTGTCAGAGATCTTTAAAAAGTGTTTTCACACATGTTCTGTTGTCTCTGTAGAAATCGAAGCAGCATCCGTTCGTCTAAACACAAAGAAAAAGTCGCCTGAAGGACGAGGCTGCAGAGCAACTTTTAGCAGAGAGGTCGTGGTCACATGGTCCCGGGACAGATGTGATGTATGATCCAGGGCGTGTAACGTGTCCTCTGTTGTCCTTGTTGGACATGTTGTCTTGTATGTAGTCTCTGCAGAGGGTCTTTAGATCCCTGCACATTATTCTCTGACTTTGTCTCAGCGTCGTGTCCGACTCCTAATCCGGGATTATACAGCAGATAAAGCTCTGTTACCGGAGAACGGAGCAGAGGATGAGCGAACGATTACTTCTTAATTATTCATTTCTGACGAGCTAATATCAGGACAGACTGACGGACGCTCGTCTTCTCAGTCATTCACAGAAAACTAAGAGAAAACATCACGGCTGTTAGGAAACAATCCTCTGTTGATAGCGATGTTTATGTCTCCAGCTAACAGTAGCTCTTCCTAGCCTCCCAGCTAACAGTAGCTCTTTCTAGCCTCCCAGCTAACAGTAGCTTTTCCTAGCCTCCCAGCTAACAGTTTACTCTTTTTCTAGCCTCACAGCTAACAGTAGATTTTCCTAGCCCACCAGCTAAGAGTAGCTTTTCCTAGCCCACCAGCTAATACTAGCTCTTCCTAGCCACCTAGCTAACAGTAGCTTTTCCTAGTCCACCAGCTAATAGCAGCTCTTCCTAGCCTCACAGCTAATAGTAGCTCTTCCTAGTCTCACAGCTAACAGTAGCTCTTCCTAGCCTCCCAGCTAACAGTAGCTCTTCCTAGCCTCACAGCTAACATTATACTCTTTTCTTAGCCTCACAGCTAACAGTAGCTCTTCCTAGCCTCACAGCTAACAGTAGCTCTTCCTAGTCTCACAGCTAATAGTAGCTCTTTCTAGCCTCCCAGCTAACAGTAGCTTTTCCTAGCCTCCCAGCTAACAGTATACTCTCTTCCTAGCTACTATTAGCCTGGAGACCAGGAAGAGAGTATACCATTAGCTGAGCGTATATGTTCTTTTTTTATCGATCTATTGATTGATTGATATTCTCTCTGATGTTATTAGAAACAGACAGGCAGCATCTTGTTTTCCCTCCCAGATATAAATTAAACTCCACCTTCCTCCTGTTCTCAAATTTATACGACCCCCCCCATCCACACTCAGCTACAAAAACACACACTTGAGCACACACGCTTTAACACTCGGTGGCTGTGATATGTGAGCGTCGTCATCGGGGGAAATAAACCGACTGAAATGTTTTTTTCACAGGCTGGTTGTGGCGTCATAAATCAGAGCGACGGGGTCTCAGTTTATTTATGTGTGATCACTTCCAGAGTCCATCTCGTCCAGAATCAGCCGGACGGACGAGTGATCGCACATCTGTCCACCTCTGGTTAGACTCTAACCTGAGCTTTTGATCCACATCGTACACAAAGAAATGAATCACTCAAGTAGAAATGAAAAGTCTAAAAAATGTGGTTATAGTGGAAGTCAATAAGTTTATAAGAGGTTTGTAAATTTTAAGTCTGATGCTGCACAAAAACTGCAATGAAGTCAATATTTTAGATGATCTTGGTCGTACCCAAGTCTGAATTTATTTTTTTGAAAATAACCAATTTTTCTGTTGTTTTATTTATTTATTTTTTGTTTGTAAAAAAAAAAATAAAAAAACATCAGCGACTAATTAAACTGACATTTAAAGGATTAAAGCCCACAGAATGATTGAATCTTGTGGTACTTTTGAAAAGTGTTAAAGTTTGAAAAGAGATTTCTGCAGAAAAAAAAAATATTAATCAGTTTTTATAGTAGTTTTTTAGATGTGGACATTTTTGTCCTCAATGACTCGAGAGGGTAGCACATTTTTGCTGACCTAGTATCGTATGGCTAACGTTACCTCTCAGTAAAGCTTTTAGCGTTAGCATCTTTTATTTAGCTACATTTATCATAGTAAAATGAACTAAAACTAACTGAAACTGAGGCTGAAACACTTTTCCAAATCCACACTAGTTCACATGGATCATAGTTGAGTTCAATTGTCTTAAATATGATCTGATAATCCACATTATTATTTTCTGTATTTATTGATTCATTTCACCATGTTTTTGCCACTCAGGGGGCGTGGCCCCGAGAGGAAGTGACATCAATGCGTAACCTATTTTTTGGAATTTCAAACTTTGTGTAGAGAGCGTCTTTGTGACAAAACATTGTGCCCAAAATGATGCCTGAGGGATAAAAACTCACCTCTAGTTCTTTGTTTCTTCTCGTATGAGGGTTTAAATACTTCAAATAATTCAGAAACTCACATAACTAGTGTCTGTTAATGACCAGATGTTCTTCTTCTTCTTCTTGGATAGTGATGAATCCTTTAAGTAGCCAAACTTCAGACTTGGTTAAGGACGTATTCATGTGTTTGGACGATACTTGGTTCACAAGAACGCAGATGATAAACGCTTGTTCTTCTTGTTCTTCTTGTCTGTTGACTCAGAGGAAGTAGAGGGACTTTTGTTGTTGTTTTTTTTTATTCTTGACCATTGATCAACGCATAAGTTGAACTTGTGAGTTTGTAGCTTGGTCTTGGAAATATCCGGGTGTTTGGATGGTTCTTGGTTCTTGGTTCTTGGTTCTTTCAGCTCCCTCTTCATTCTTCTTCAGCTTCATCTTGTTGATTTAGAAGAACAACAAAAAAAGGAGAGGAAGAAGTAGCAGTGTTTATCCTTTTTATCGTTTCTTGCTCTTGTTCTTGACTTCTGTCTCTTCTGTTATTGTTTGATTAGCAGTTTTCAAACCAGGCTTTGTGCTCATTGTCGCCACCTACATGTCTGGAGGGTTGTTTCTCCACAGTTTCCTGTAGCGTCTGCATGTTTGAGCTGAGAGAGAAGAACACTGGGCCGGATGTGAAATGTCCAGGCTACAAGCTAGCTACAAGCTAGCTATGCTAATCTCTAATTAACTGAGATGAGGTGATCACACCTTTACTAAACAGAGTGAGTTTATCAGGATACAGGCTTCCTCCTCGTTTCATCATCACCATCCGTCAGGAAGTAAAACATGCAGCGTTAACGTCTTCGCTGGGAGGCGAAACCTTTTGTTTTGTGATGAATGGAGGCTCGGTGGAGGGGGCGGTCCGTGTCCCTGCATGACCTCGGGGGGTTCCAGCAGAGAGATCTCCATCGAAGCAGGAAAACAGATTGAACTCTCACGGCCTCGCCCTCAGGATACAAAACAAAACACGAAGGAAAAACAGATCCTGTGCTTTTATTTTTTCTCCTGTTCACATCAAAGCGTCTTTACTGATGAAGAGGAGCAGAAAACAAGAAACAATAATAGAAAGGATGAGAAAATGAAGAATAAAGACAACAGGAAGGACACAGAGGATGAGAAGGAGGAAGAGGACAAGCAGAAGGAGGACAGTGAACGTCTAGAGTCTTAGAAGACGACCAACATGTCTCCACGTCCTCATGGGTTCCAGCTTTGGTTCATCCTTCGTATTAAGCTACAGACTAAAAGAAATCAAACAATTAAAGTAAAGATAAGAACGAATGAGAGGATTTAAAAGCTTCACCTCGTTAACGGCTCGGATTTATAATTGTCGGTTGGAGATAATTCGCAGACAGACGAGGTGGAGGAATCCTGGCGCTGGCATGGCTGCCAACCGGGCCGTCGCCATGGTGACGCGCACACAGGCGGGGCCGGTGGTCCCTGACAGGAGAGAGGAGAGCCAAGCGAGCAGGTGTCGCCATGGTGACGATGCGGAGACGGAGGGATACTCCAGTCTGAGCGCGGCGAGCAGCTGTTGCCATGGAGACGCACAATGCATGTCATCCTAGGCTCAGTGGAATAAAGGAGAGAGGGGGTGGGGGTGGGGAGGGGGGTCTGCAGTGATACAGCAACTCATTAATATTCTGCATTAGACTAGTCTAGAAAAAAATATATGGCTTCATTGAGATGTTATTAGATAAATGACAGAAAAATAATCAGAATCAAACCTCAGACCTGGTGGAGGAGGAGGAGCTAGAGGCTGTAGTAACCATGGTAACCTTTACTAATCATCTCCTAATAAGTAAATGAATAAACTTCAGGTTGAGGAGGTAGAGGTAGGTAAAGATGAACAAAAGCTGGACTCATCGAGGACAGAGACGACGGAGACGTCGTGGTCGTCTTCTAAGGAACCCTGAAAACCAGCCTCATAAGCCATATACCACCATATACCACCATATACCACCACCCTTCCTCCACCAGACGTCACCGATGTCACGGCGCAGCCTGACAGGATGTTTACTCTGGTAATCTCTACCTGCTTCATGCTTCAGTTCCTAAACGCTTCCACTTCCTAATAATATCGAGTCCAGCAGGGAGGAAGCTTCACAAACTGTCTCACTGGAAAGGATCCACGGTGTCAAAGCACCGCTGAGCTCTTCACTACGGACACGAGTGTAAATGGAGACTTCACAGAGAACCTGCTTGAATAACATACAGCAGCGTTAATATTCCACGTCACTGACCAAAGAACACAACCAGACCAAAAGCATGTGGACAGGACGGGTCATATATAAGAGGCCACAGATGTTTATAGTTTAGTAGTAGTAATGAGCGGAGTCACCGTTACCCTTTTGGATTTTTGACTGCTTTTGGTTTTCGCTTCATATTTCCTGTTAAAAACTGTTTCACCTTGTTCCTGGATGGACTCAAATTCACATGTGTGACTTTACAGTTATTTCATTCTGACAAACTGTGTGAACACGTTGGAGCTAAAACCAGACTAAAACCATCAGATCCAGCAGGAACAAGTTAAACCACAAACATGTTGAACCAACCATTTCTAGAACTTAGAATGTAAATCTAACCTGGACATTTCTAAAGCTGATCAACACATTTAGTTATTTACAACTATTTCAATTAAAAGTCCAAAACTATCAGGTGTCCAGTCAGTAATAATGTCTAAATGTCTCTTTGGCTGCAGTCGCTCCACAGACTGAATATAGCCTCACTCTTCCATAGCAACCATTGACACATCACGTCCTGATTGGTTGATGGATGCATGTTTCCACCAGTAGGAAAGGTCCTGTCATGTTTTTTTTTCTTTCTATCATGTGTAGCTCTCTCCTCTTGCTGGAGTTTTCCTCCGTGAACCAAACATGACGACAATATTCAGGAAAAAGCCTCAGTTATTTAGAACCAGTAACACGAGTTAAAAACTCAGTGATGCTGCATCTCGCCGCTTTTTTAAAACTTTAGAGTCATTTAAAACAAATGTATTATTGTGTAACAGGTTGTATTTCATCTTCTTCTGCTTCCTGTCTGTCTGCATCATCCGTCTCCGCTCTGCTCTGGATTAATGAGCCTCAGAGCGGCTCCATCCTCTCTGGCCAAGGTCAGAGCGCTGTGATTTCTAACACGGTCAGTCCGACTCCTCGGCTCAGTAATGAGCCTGAAACAAACACACAGAGGGAGTGTTTGATGCCGGCGGACGCTGCTGGACTGAGCTGTTAATGAACCGGATCAGAGGAACGGAGCTCGCTGCTTCTCACCGGGAGGAAGACGTCGTCTCTGGACTAACGAGAACAGAGTGAAAACTCAGCGGTCACATGTTAGAAATCTGAGGCTGGAGAGTGGAAGTTGTTGGAAACAGAACTTGTCTGATGAGTCTCTGTTTCTGCTGATGTTGCAGATGTTGGGACCGACTCAGCGGTGACGTTGTAGGAGTGATGTCCTGGACACTTTGGGCTCCTTAATAAATCATGGCTCCAATGAGACCGTCTGCCTGGACTAGTTGAGACCTTGTGTCCGGATTAGAGTCCTGGTGTGGACACTGATCTGGTGTCAGTCCACATGTGGAGGTGGTCTAGGACACACGATGAGTCCTGGTCCCATTAAAGACCAGATACCGACCTCATCCATTCATCCACTGGTAGAAATGAACCTGAATCAGAGACGTCTGTTCATTAGTGACGAGACTTTAAAAGATTCTGAGAACAAACTAAACTAGAAACTAGGGCTGAGCGATACTGGGAATCTTTATTATCGAACCGATACCAAGTAAATCCAGGGCTAGTATCGCTGATACCGATGTCATGATGATGGAATCACTTAGTAATTTTGCCTTTAGTTACTTGATTATGATTATAATAAAATTACATAAAAATAAAATTTACAATAATTACTATATAGAACAGTTTAACAACATAAAATGTAAATAATTCCCCTTTTACTTCACACAATTGTTTTAGAAAATGATGCAAAATAAGAAAAAGGAACAATGTAACAAAAATATAAACATAACAATGAGAAACAACACAACAACAATGGAAACTAAAGTCAATAACAGTGATCACGTATTAATAAATAGTTACATAATAGTAGTTGTCTTCTCTTGAGAACCGACACATTTCAATGAAGGCATCAGTTCAGCTGTTCGATGCTGCTGCGATACCAGGATCTGAGAGTGAAACTCTTTTACTGAGGTGAGGATTGAGAAGCTCCTGATCCTACATGAACTCTGTGAAATCTGTGACCTGTAGAAGAGAATATACAAAAGTATCGATCTCAGCACGACAGTATCGATCCCATACCGATACTGGCATTGGTATCGATACTATGGATATTTAGATCGATGCGCCCAAACCTACTGGACACTAACCTGGACTAGAATCAACTCATTAGCTTCTAATCTGATCTGAAAATTAAGACAAACTATACGTGTGAGAGTTTTTCCATCTGGTTCCTAAATCTGGATCATGTCTCTAAGTCACCAACCACGTGTCCCTGGTTCTGGTCCAGTGGAAGATAGAGATCCATCAGAACTCAGGGACTTAACGTTAATTTCAGGTCTGAATGGAGGATCTGAGTGTTTCTGACCATGTTCAATCCCTTTATGTCAGTTAATGTTATTTCCTAAACTCAAAGATTGAGTTTGAGCCGTTTCTAGAAGACGTCTTTGGTTCTAAAAGTCTGGCGGGAAGTTTAGTTTTTTATCGGGAACATCTGTGAGTCTGTTTTAATCTGATTCAGTCTGATTCAGGTTCAGCATACGGATGGAGATGGTACAAGCTTGTGTTTTCTGTATTTTCCTGCGTGGGCGTGTAATCACGCGGCTCCGTTTGCGAAGGCTTTTCATTCACCGTTTAACGGGACTGAACGCTGAGGTTTCCTCCGGCGCAGACACACAGACTTCAGAGTCCAGGCGTATTTGTGCTAATGAACGCTGCCGTCGGCCGGCTGACACTGATTGCTTACACCTCGTCCTGCCAAGCCAGTAATGGCTTCCCCGGCCTCGAGGGCCATCAGGTGACAGATTACAGCCTTTGGCAGGCGAAGCCCTCGGAGACACGGTCAGAAAAGGTTCTGGCTCAGAGACCCGGTCGCTCAATGACACAGCTGTGGATTGTTGAACGTATGCGCTTTATGTTCGAGTCTGAAAACCACATGAAATCCAGGACTGAAGGGTCTGAAGCTGCACAGTGGATGTCAGCAAACGTCCTGGTACAGAACAAAAAGGGTGGATTTCTGAGGCTTTTCAACTTTAATCCGACGAACACAGGAATCTGAAATGTAATGATTCTAATTTGATGAGTTAATTGTGCGATTCAGATTAACAGAGACAATACGTGTTCAGCGTGATTAGTCATTCAAACAGAAGAAAAGGAGAAGATGAAAGAGGAGAGGGGTAATTATTATTTACTGGGGCTGTGCTAACGATATTAATGTGGAATTAACAGCCTGTTATAATGACCTCAGTCAAAGTTAAGGGAGTCGGGATATGATCAATAGAGTAAGTTATACAGTAAGACGCCCTGTAGCGTCAGAACCAAAGACAGTATAAGGATGGACTCCTCTGAAAGCAAGTAGAGCTCCCTCTGGTGGCTGGAGGCTGCACTATAGGTCATAAGCTCCACCTACTCCATGTTAGTGGGCGGAGCTTGGACCGAACTACAACAGCAAATACAATGTTATTTCAGGTGGTTAATATAATGTTGATGAATGTTCAAGTTTTGGACAAGTTTCATTTTAGTTTGTGATTTTACGCTACAGAAACTGGATGTAACATAGTGGTGACTACCTGTTGCCATGCCAACCGTCCTTTGTGACTGTGAGAGACTGTGCAGAAATGTTTTTAGAAATGAGTGTATATTATAATCCAACATGTCCTTGTAGCTGGTGGAGATAGAGCAGAGCATAATGTTAATTAAACGAAAACAAGAGTGAGTCTGGAGGAAGTGTGGGCGGGGCATCAACATCGTGGCTCCGCCCTCAGAACACACTGATCAGACTCTGGCTGCAAAGTCGCAAGATGGCGCCGCCCGTATCCTCCGGGAAAATAGCATCAGTTTGACCGATGAGAGGAAGTTGAGACCTGATATCTATATTTATATACAGCCTGTGGTTAAAACTGACAAAAAAAAAAAGAAGAAGGAAGCAGAACAAATTTTTTGAACAACAAGTTCAGCTTCAAAGTCCAAAAAAATATCCCTTCTGGTTGCATTTATAAAACAGATTTTGAAAAAAAATGAATAAATATCATACGATTATTTTGGTACCAGACTTGATTGACGTCCCGTCCCCGTGCATCCCCTGGTCGTCATGACGATCTCTCTCTGCAGGCAATGACGATAATTCATGGATTTGGAACTGGGTCAAGAAGTCTGCTTCCATAAACCAACGGTAAACAAACACAAATGGCCGCTCGTTAAAAAATCTGCACAAATGAGCTGGATCCTCTGCAGCCTCCCCCACTACTCCCTCCCTCCCTACCTCCTTCCCTCCCTCCCTACCTCCTCCCTCGGGACATTTAATAGTGTCATTTTTCATCATCACTCCATTTTTCTGTTATTAACTTCAGAACGAGCCTCAGATGTGACGGCGAGCTTCACTGATTGATGAATGAGAACACGGTCAGAAGAAGGATATTGATTGATGAGTGAGTGATGCCCTTTAGAAACGGACCCAGAGGTGGAAGTATCTGAGCACTCGTCTTCTTTTCTCGCTTTGGGACTTTCTTTCCATTCTTATGCCCTTCCTTCCTTATTTAAATGATAACTGACCTTTCTCTCTTTCTTGTATTTTTCACTGTTCTTGTTCCTAAACCTTCAGTTTTCTGGGATCTGCTCCATCTGATTCATTCTTCGAAGACCTTTTGACAGTGGCGGCCATGTTTGTCTTCCACTCGTGTCTCCGTCCATTACCGGAGGGGCAGTGAGGCGTTGCTGGACCTCATTTTCTTCCAAATGACCCTAATTATAAGTCCAGGAAATCTTAGATAATTAGAGCTCAGGATTTGAGATGTGGTCCTTAACTTCCCCAAGATGAGGTCAACGCAGCGCAGAGGAAACGCTGCGGTGGTTTCTAACAGCCGACGGATCGGCGTCTGTATCTGCGTCATCCGAAGAGCTGGGTTCGATGCTCAGTGCTGCCCTGAGTCGTTGGCGTGGTAACTGGTCCGTGCCGCCTCCATTTCGCTGGCTGTCACTTTATATCAGCAGCAGAGCAAAGAGTTTGTCTGTTTCACCACAGTCGCTTTCAGAGAAGTTTTCATATCAACACTTCAGTTGTCGCAACTCATCAGGCTGTGATCAATAAAACCTCCAGAAGGCTTCAGGTTTCCAACCATCACCGAAAACCTTTCGGCTCTAGTTTGAGGTTTATCAGCTCTTGGGGGGGGAGGGGGTCTTCTCTACTGGCCTGGGTCCCAAACAAGCAGTTGCCTGCATATGAGCTTCTCTTGAGATCCTGGATGTTTCTTATAACTTCATAACTTTAAAATGTTCAAATCTTTCTATCTGTAGACTTCACTTTATTAACTTCTGTGGGTTTGAAACAAGTTTGGATTTGCAGCGTGACTTCTTAGTGACCGAACGATACCACTGCTCGTTATGAGATTAAGGACCAGATTTCATGGTTTCTTGAGAAATGTCCAGGCTCATCCATCAGCTTCAGGGATTTCTCTTCTTACAGCTGAACATTGATGTTGTTTCCAATGAGAATCCAAAAGGTGTGTTTTTTTTTTTTTTGAGAAGATGTTTAATCAGTTCAGTTCTAAGAGACTGGAGGGAAGTTGAGGTTCAAATAGGAAACATGTGTGAATGCTGAATGTTTACCTGTAGTTAGGGCGGGGTCCCTGATGCTCATCCCTGATGAGCTGGATCCCCTGGGTTGGACCATGCACCATTTCTGTCTAAGTGTATGACTGGGTTTGAAATAAACCGGAATGTGATGTTTTCTCAAAATACATCAGCCACGTAGGGGATGATGATGTTCTTCCTTTTTTGGGAAATCTTCTTAAGCCTTGAGTCCCAGTTGGGAAGTCCACACGTTTTGATGGTTTCTTTGATGTGTTTTTCCTCCTTCTTCACCTTCGTCCTCCTTACCATCCAGTCTTGTGGGTCTTCTCAAAACTCTTCCTAGTCCAGTTGCCCTTTTTTAACTCCTTCTTGATCACCATGACCTGGATGACTGAGAACCTCCACAGTCATGGTCTCCAGGAGAGTTTGCTAATGGAAACCTCTGTTCATGTTTACAGGTTTAGATGGTTAAATAAATGCATGAGATTCATCACCAGTCCAAACTCGAAGCCTTTTCTCTAATCTATCCTTTTAAATGATTCACAAAGGGAACAATAAATTCCATCATCTAGCAATAACCTACTACGACGGCCATTTTCATAACTGAGACGATACGCAGGCAACAAAGCTGGAAGGTTCTGGGCTTAAATCCATTGTTCTCCATGTTCTCCCTTTGCCTGTGTTGGTTTATCTCTGGGTACTGTGGCTTCCTCCCACCATGCAAAAGCCCTGAGATAGACTAGAAACCTGTCCAGGATGTACCCCACCTCTCACCCAATGACAGCTGCCCACCCCCCCCCGATCCTCCAGAGGACAAGCGGTTACAGAAAATGAATGAATGAAACAATATGTGCCACCATGAGGTCAACCAGGTGAAACCAACACTGTCGACTTCTGCCACAAATAAAATCCAGCGTCACTCTCCCAGTCGGTCCCTCAGGTCGTTCATTTTATAGATTTTTATCGTTATCATTTATCATTTTTTGACATCTTGACACCAAAACATTGTGAAAGACAAATAGTAAAATACTGAAGGGCCTCAGTGACTGAAATGAAAAGACAACATGGACTGTAATCAAATCTAACGTTTGAGTTTAAAGGTTAAATCGACCTTTTTCGTTTCTTTCTTAAAAGATTATTTAGGTATGACACAGTTTGACCTCTCAGATCGTCTCAGTAAGAAAAAACACACCAGGACACAAACAGCTGGAAAACTTTAATCTGCCGGTGAAACCAAAGCCGCTGCCTCCTCTGACGTCCTTGTTCACATCACAGAGACGAGCGCCCAACTCCCATAAATCTTTATTGAGCAGACACAGACGGAGAGATTAAACCAGGGCTTTATCGATCTTTCCCAACCGCTGGGTTTAGTCCCACGAGGCCACAGATGACTTCATGGTGGGACTGTAAGAGTGGACTTGATTGGCTCGTTGTCAGGGAAATCTGAGCGTTCACGTCGCCTGAGAAAACGCTTCCATGTTTCGGTGCGTGATCACAGTTTGAAGCCTGTTTACTCATTTCTCTGATGTGAGTTTGCCGCTTTGTTCCTAATTAACAAACGTTCCATAATTGGCTGTAATGGATCAGATTAGTTGGACTAATTACCTCGTCCGGACTGTTCCAACATCACTCAGTGCGAAGGTCAACACAGAGTAAATGAATCAGAAAAGTCTGCACTTATTGGAAAACTTGAACTGACGCAGAATTCACATTAAACACAGTGAATTTTAATTTCTTTACAGCAAACACTGACTTTGTAAATAACGATAAGAAGCAGAAAAAGTCCTTCTGGCGTTTTAGCTTTAAAGGAGTTTGGCCTTATTTGAAGTTTGCCTGTTAAAACGTCAACATCAGTCATAGAAAATATTTGAACCAAATGATTCTGAAGGGTATTTAATAAGCAGAACATAAAGTTTCACTGAGCTCAATGATCTTGGGCCAAAACCAGGAGCTAAAAGAAGCTAAAACATGTAGAGATCTGAACATTGAATCTTTTGGTGGTTTGATGTTGCTGTGCATCATCAGTTGTTTTTTCAGAGAAAGAACTCAATTGAGACTCAAGAGGAAATGCTAATGTGAAAGCTAATGAAGATGTGAATTCTGAAGCTAATGGCGATGCTAATGGTGATCCTAATGACTAGCATCAGTGTGATCCTGCTCACATAGACGCCCAAAATGAAATCAGGTAGATTTCCATCAGTGTTCTGCTCTAAGCGGGTGTTTAGGACCTTTAGCAGTGGTTAGCATCACAACATGAAGGTTGTGGGTTCTAAGCTGCCGACTCTCTCTACAGGATAACACAGATGACTTCACCATTAATGACGGAATATAGGTGGATGCTGAATTCATAGATATGACTTAACAGATCACGGATTATTTGATTAAAAAAATACATCCCATTGTAATTAAATTACTGCATGAGAGGCGTTCTACGCTCATCATTACAGGAACATAACAATTTAATAATACCAGATATAAAGAATTAAATCAGGTAATCAGAAATAGCTTCAGCCAGTTAATGAATGACCGTCATTCCCTCCCGATGTGTTCAACTCATTAAGAGATTTAAACCTTAAGAATCAAATTAGAAATCTACAGAAACAGCTCAGGGAGGAGGAGGTCAGGGTCGATGGATGGGTGGCGCTTTCTTTCATCTTAATCATTCCCCCGTTCCGTGAAACAATGTGACGCCACGCTCTGACCTGGCGTCAAGCTGTTTTTGTTGCTGATGCTGCATGTGAGGCAGGGATCTCCCTGCTACACAGAGCTGCCACCGCATCCAGGGGTCAGGATATTCCCGGTAAAGCGCCCAGATCTGCATGATAAGCAAATCCCAAATCACAGCCTGAATATCCTTTTCTCCTCTCCCACCGCTGAGCCGTCCCACAGCGGGGGGAGGACGGAGGCAGAGAAATCCATCACTCCCAGCACGGTTTTTCTTTCTGTCGAGATCCCTGCAAACGCCTGCAGATCTGACCTGCTGTCAGGGCTGAAAAGCGGCGCTGGGGTCACCGGTGAGTCTCCGGAGAGACGCCGGCAGCTCAGGGAAAATTACTACGGATTCCTGACAGGGCGCCGCCTGAACTCTGTCCAGAACAAATGAATCAGTTCATAATCCACCTGTCAAGGCTTCAGTAAAGGCGAAGCCCGGTGTGAGGGCCGTGTCGTTTCACCAGCGTCAAACTAAGACGGATCCTAAAACTAGATAAACTCACTTTAGCCATAAAACCCTTTCTGGGAGATTTGTCTCCAGGAAACTTTTCGTTGTTGTTGTTGTTTGGCTGCAGCCTTTGACCTGTGTGGATGATCATTTTATAAAGACTGAATCGATCTCTAGATGTGTTCATTGATCCTTTTGCTTCATGTCTTTTCTGCGATGACTGATTTAACATCTGTTGAGGTTGTTAGAGCTGCTGCATTAACCCCAGAAACTGATTACTTAGCTTCATACGGAATACCTGCGTAGTTTTCGTTATGATATGATATCTGATTACACAGCGTTGGGAACGGTGCACCATGAAAAAAAGAAAGCAGCAGAACAAGAAGACTTGTGCCAAATAAAAGGTGCTGTGTCACTTGTTTTAAGGTGAACAGATGTCCCTCATTTCCTGGGACAGTCCCCATGTTGGATGACCTGTCCCCCACCTAAAGCCGTCCCCAAAAATGTCCCCATTTTAGCTTTTTATGAATGAGAAAAAAATGTTGCACTCAGACTATAATTATGACGGTAGCCGGTCACGCTGCTATTGACGTTACAGACATAGCAGCTTAAATATGAATAAATATGTCAAAATATGATGAACTATGATTAGTTACTCTTTCTCTTTTATAAGATCTTTATTTCTGTTGAATTACATGTTTCACTGAAGCATTGTTAAAGCTGCAGATGCAGAATATATTTTACCTCCTAAAACTCCTTCACTGAGTCGGATCGAAAGAACAATCAGGCCCAATCTGCTTCGCTGCCTCTCATCTTCTTCTCTCATCTCGTCCTTGCGGCTGCCGTCATTAACGCCGCCGCCGCCGCTGTCCTTTCCCACCAGTGTTTGCATACGGCCGAGCAAATTAACTGTCAGAAATGCATGGTCTGCACTCCCTTTATTGAATCTCGACGGCAAATTGGTTGTTAGGAATCCTCGGGGGGCCATATCAGCACCGGAAAGCCCAGCGGGGCTGAGCCTCAGCTGGACCGATGGAGGGAAAGTGGATTAAAGTAGAAGGAAACAGAGAGAGAGGCAGCACAGGTGGGCATCATTACAGGAACATGACCTTTAATAAAAACACATAAAACCTCTATGAAGACTAACCAATAATAACTGTTGGTTCTTAGCCAAAACATCATTTCCTCCCAGTGTGTTAAACTAATTGACTCGTTTATGACTTTTTTTATGTCAGTAACTAAGTGTAGAAGCTGTGCAGGGAGGAGGTCGGGGTCGATGGACGGGCCACTTTCTTTCAAACACAACCTAAACTTTCCAGTTTTGTATTCACCCATTAATTATTCTAACGGTTCAGGCTCAACTTTGCACTCTCCACCTCTGTTAAGGAAACAAAGAGTCACAAAACAAATTAGCTTCCTGCAGTTGCAACTGCACCGTGGTCTTTCCATATAAAGTATCCAAACACCCAAAAGAGAATGTATCTCTAAATATTGTGAAGGTTTCACTTTGGATGTTAATGGTGGTATTTCTGTAGTATTAATCAAAGATTAAACAGCAGATTACGTTTTAAAGGTAATTTGTAATAGTCCTTCACTAGTACATAGGAAGCAATCATTTCTTTATTGTTCCACTTATTATTTTTATTATTTGTGGTTGTTATTTAACATTTTCAATCCAGGACTTTTATCTGCAGAAGAGGAAAAGATCTTGAGCTCAGAAACAAAACTAGAAACTCTGTCTTTTGCAAATTACGTTTCAATAATACATTTCAGTATTTGTCATGTAGGACAATCACACAAGAGCAGGAACGACCTCCAGGTGTTTGACGATGTACAGATGTGTTTGTATGTGTGGTCTTGGACTCGTCTTCTCTTTTGAAAGTGACCATTAGCAAACATGCTACTCCAAGCAATGACCCATTTTCCTCCCTGTGTCTCTCTACTGCCTTTAATCTCCCACTTTGATGAAAATTTTCATTACTTTCGCCAATTCCACCCGAGACGCCGAGTCCTCTCCCGTGAAATCCAACTCCCTCCGCCCTGCAGTCGCATTCTCTCAAAGAAAATAGATGGAAAGAACATTTTCTCTGCGGCGTCTCTGTGGCTCTCCCTGTCATGAAATGCCTGATTGCCAATCACAACACAGATTGGATTCCATGCTTCATTTGTCCGTGCAGCAGGCAGGTAATGGAGCGTCACAGTGGTAGCATCCGCACTAATGGTGACGATGGGTGGAGGTCAGCTCAGGACATGTTTGTGTACATTATTTTCTCTGTCGGCTGATTAAATGATTCACGACATACGTTTTCTATGCAGGATTTATTTCCATGGATCTCCTTTACACAATATGTTCAATGCGGTTTCTCTGCATCCGGACACGTTGTTGAACTTTGGTTCAACTGTGATTTTTGTGGATGGAGAGACGACTGGATAAAGTCCAACCTGGAGTTGGTTCCAGTCTGGGTCTATTGGTTGGTTCCAGTCTCGGTCGGTTGTTTCCAGTCTGGGTCAATTTGTTGGTTCCAGTCTCGGTCAGTTGGTTGTTTCCAGTCTGGGTCTATTGGTTGGTTCCATTCTCGGTCGGTTGGTTGGTTCCAATCTCAGTCAGTTGGTTGGTTCCAGTCTCGGTCGGTTGGTTGGTTCCAATCTCAGTCAGTTGGTTGGTTCCAGTCTTGGTCTGTTGGTTGTTTCCTGGCTCTTGACTGCGTTGCAACAGATTTATACTGAGCTATCCATTTCCATGTGATTCGACCTAAATAATAAATTGAACAGATCGTCCAGTGATGGGACTCCAATGTTGTCTTTTGGTCTTTTCCTGATGGTTCCTCCCAGCTCCTCTGGACGTGTCAGCCTGATGGGCATCGACGTCACTCTGTGCATCTTATTGAACAAACTATTTGAGGGCGGATAGGAAGCTGACCATGCTGCAGATCAGTATCTGTTGGATGATATCGAGTTAACATCGATCTGGTTCCATCCCTCCAGGATTATCTCTGTCCTCTGGATAAGGAGAAACGCTCCGGTTTAATTGAAGGGACAGGAAGTTCTGGTAAAAGGAACTGACTCGGCTGTGAGTGTGGCGGCGTCAGCTAACACCCAGCTATCGCTTCCTTCAGGTGAATTATGTAAAACTCTCCAGGCTGTTGGGCTGTGAAATATTCATGCTGTTATGGTTGTGTAGCACTTCCGAAACACTGCCTAATGGCAACACAACAGCCCATGAATGATTCAGAAAGAGAATGGGTGGAGGTTCAGGGAAGGAGACGAAAGGCCAGAAAACAAGCTTAGCTTAAAGTCTGAAGTTATTGTTCTTTCCATGCAGTCCTTCCAAAGATGGGATAAGATGAGGTGTGTAAAAAAGAATAAATGTATAAAATGAGCATTTAATTTCCAGAATAGTACAGTCTTCCATGTGGAGTTAGGCTTGATGCTTCCAGACCAGTTTGTGACTGTTATTCTTGTCCAACGAAGTATTGACGACTTTATTGATCCTCATATTGACAAAGTAAACAAGACATTTTGAAGGAAGGTCACATTAGCTCACGCATCGGACCAAGGTTCCTATTCCTTTAGTGCCTCTTTACGTAATAGTGAAAAGTGAATCTTATTGTTGTGTCTGTGACTCTGATTAAAACAGTTTGACTCCTAGTGGACAAATTAGGAATAGCAGTCACTTTGTCTTCTAATCTCAACGTTAATGTCTTCGATGTAAGTTCGTACCGGACCAGACCTTCTGGGCCGGGTTATGGCCCCCGGGCCGTATGTTTGACACCTCAGCTGTAGAGAGTCACCATTCATCCTAACATGAAGCTAACAGTCATATCTATGTGAGAGAACCACTGCTAAAGGCTGCTAACACCCACTTAGATCAGAACGTTAATGGGAATCTGCCTGGTGTAGTTTCATAGACTGATATGAGCAGAAACAAACTGCTTGCAACTTATAAATGAATTGAAAAAACACTCTGCCAGTAGCATCTCCATTAGCATCTACATTAGCATCTACATTAGTAACTGCTCTTAAGTCTCTTCTTTTCTCATGATGACACAACAATAACTCCCAGACTCTGACTCTGACTTAGTGGTTTGTCTAAGTAAGCGTGGAAGCTTCTTCTTTTAGGGTTTTGGTTGTTCTGACCTGCTAGATGTATCACTGCCCCCTGCAGGATGAAAATATCAGGTCTCTGTTCAGTGAATTTCTTCTCTTTTTGACTTTTTTTTTATTAAATATTTGACTTAAATCAACCTATTTGCATCGACGAGTTGTTGCCGTTTTATTTTTCAGGGTTAACCAAACATCTATTATTATAAACGTGACGTGACCTCTTACAGAGACGTAGATAGTGGGTGGAGGCCCAACAGATTCTCTTATATTGCTGTGAGGAATGGAAAGTATGGTTCATCCAAAGTGTTTTTTTTAAAGTCCATTATGTTGGTGAAGTCTTCTGCCTCCTCTTCCTTCCTGTCTAATGGTTTTAAGGCAAATTATGAACAATCTGTCTCAGATAAATTCCTTTTTTTTTTTGTCTGTCTGCAGCAGCCATGAAGGAAAACTACATTTTATTTGTTTTCTGTCATTGTAATGCATTAACATCACACTTCATCCATGCAAAATATTCACTCTCGCAATAAAAAGGCATGAAATCATCATTCCACTTTTCACAGATCTGTCCAGAAGCACTTTGTTTCAGTTAGGGGCAGATTGAAAACAACACATCTGTTAATATTTTTAACCAAAAACCTCCACCTTCCTCCACATTGAATCATCAGAGTAGTGCTCCGGTTGCAGACTGTTAATGCTGACGTTCCCTTTCTGAAATTGACGTTTTCTTTCCGTTTCAACCTAATCTGGAATTAATTTAGTGAAAGATAAATATGACGTGTTGTGAGTTTCTGTGCTGACCTCTGCTTCAGAGGTCGTTTTCATCAATAACTGCTGATGAAATCCTGCAGACAATACAATAACCAGCGGCTCCTGTTTTCTGTTCATTATTGTTTATTTAGCCCTAAATAAGACAGAACATGCATCAGGCTCAGTCATTCTGATTATAATTCATGTGTTTATAGATAGACAGATAATTTACTGTCAATGTACAAGTAGAGTGAAATGCAGGTGGAACGAGTGGAAAAACATTAGACGCTTAGGATCTACAGACAATTAGAAAACTACTTATATATATATATACTATTATTGTGGATGATCAGTGACTGAAGCTGAACTGTCACAGAGTTTTACATCAGACAGAAAAAAAAGAACAAAGTAACCTTTTCCGTGGCGCTGGTGGTGGAGAAGATTGGACACGCAGCGCTGGCTAAATGTTAATTGGTAGTGTGGCTGCAGCTGGTTGAGTTCATTCAGCTCGTCGTCGTACATCATAGCGGGGCGGTTAACTCCAGCCACACTGAGATCTGCCCCACACAGAAATTTAAATAGCAATTTGAATCTGTGGTTACAATTACTTTCAGCACCAGAGACGCTAAATATAGATGTTAGGATAATAACAATAATAGAAAAAAAGAAATGCTGTGAGAGACTGAATCATTTGACTCTGACAGGGTTTTATTATATATATTATATATGATATCAGTTATATTGATGCTGGTTGATCGGCAGTACGGCTTCTTGGGCCTTAGTGGCGTTTTATTTATTTTTCTATGAAACATTTTGAGATTCTCCTCAGAAGAACATGTATAGATACATACGAACACATGAAGTGAACTCAAATCTGTCCAAATAAATAAATAAAAGTCTGAGTGAATGAGAAGAAAGAGTTAAAAGAGATGTAACAGCTTAATTTGAGGTGATTCTGGAGGCTGGAGGTTAGAGGTTGGAGGCTTGAGGCTGGAGTTTAGAGGTTAGAGGTTGGAGGCTGGAGGTTGCGGGCTTGAGGCTGGAGGTTGGGGGCTGGAGGCTGGAGGTGGCTGGAGCTGAGCTAGGGGTGGAGGCTGGGTTGAGGCTTGAGTGGGCTGAGGCTGAGTTGGGAGCCTGGGGGTGGAGCTAAGGGGAGCTCGGCTGGGGGCTGGAGGTTAGAGGTTAAGTTGGGCTGGAGTGGGGGCTGAGGCTGGAGGTTAGAGGTGAGGCTGGAGTTAGAGTGAGGCTGGAGGATGGGGATGGACTCGGGCTGAGATGAGGTTGGGGCTGGCTGAGGTTAGAGGCTTGAGGTGGAGACTGGAGGTTGAGCTTGAGGCTGAGTTAGAGGTTAGAGGTTGAGGCTGGAGGTTGGGGGCTGGCTGGGCTAGGCTGGAGTGAGGTTAGAGTGAGCGGGGTTGTGGGGGCTGGAGTGGCTGGAGGCTGGAGGTTAGAGTTGGGGCTGGGCTGAGGTAGGGGAGGCTGGAGGCTCGAGGCGAGGCTGGAGACTGGAGTAGAGTTAGAGGTAGAGTGGAGCTGGAGGTTGGGCTGGAGGCTGAGGTTAGAGTTGGAGGCTGAGGTTAGCGTTAGAGGCTGAGATGGAGGATGAGCTCGGGCTGGAGATGAGTTGGGGGCTTGGAGGCTGGGTTAGAGGCTTGAGTTGAGGATGGAGTGAGGCTGAGTGGAGGTTGGAGGTTGGTGGCTTGAGGTTAAAGGTTGGGGGCTGGAGGATGGAGGTTGGGGGCTGAAGGTTGGAGGCTGGAGGTTAGAGGCTGGAGGCTGCAGCCTCGTGTTGTTGCTGTTCATTTACTGTTTCGCTCTGAAGGAAACGAGGTCGCCACATAAAACAGGAGCATCGTTAACCTGATGTCACCGTGTGGAACCTGAGGAGAATTAAACTTTATGTTTTTATGGCGTTACATCGACTACAGCTTCAGAATTAATCTGTGTTTTTGTTGTAAACACGTTTGACTTGTGTTCAGTCTGGACTGCACACCGATCAGCCATAAAATTATGACCACCTTATCAATATTGTGCAGGTGACTCATCAGAGAATGGACATGGGTCTTCTGAGGGTGTTGAATGTTGTTAGTGGGGGGGTCTTTGAGGGGAGGGGCCTATGTGGATCATCCCACAGATACTTGATCAGTTTGGGATCTAGTAAATTTGGAGGCCAGGTCAACACCTGGTGCTGTTCTTAATGTTTTTCTGAGTTGTTCCTAAAGTGTTTGTGTGTGTGTCTGTGTCAGGCTGCATGCTGTCAGTGGTCATAATGTTATGGCTGATCGATGTGCACTATTCACCACATAAATTCACTCACTGGCCAGTTCATTAGGCACACTACTGAATGCATTCTGACTGTGTTTGTTCATGAAGTGAACATTAGTTCAGGATTTAGATCAGAATGAATCCACTCGTGTACCTAATGAAGTGGCCAGTGGCTGTATCTGGTTTCTAAGTGGCCCTGATGGTTCGCTGATTAACTTAGAGTTTGCTTCGTCTCCGTCTTTGCTGGGAAAACATCCGAAGCAACGTCCAGAAATCACCAGCTACTGTGTTTAATTAAAAGAAGGATCTGACCCGACCCCCCAAAGGATCAAATATTGATGATGTTTAATAAAGAAGTAGCTGTGATTAATGGTTTTAATGCCTCAAAGAATCTGATTTCAAACCGTTTAAGGATGTAGGAAAGGTGAAAGGATGATTTATTGCCAGGTTTCAGATTAATTTTAGTCTTTAGAGCCGAGTTCACCGCTCCGTCGTTTTACAGTAAAGGACGTTAGAGCTCTGGAAGCCTTATTTGCATTTTTTATAGAGATGTTTTTAAGGAATAAATGGATTAATTATTGGGAGATGATACAAGATTAAACCAAACACAGGTCTGGAAAAAGTCTCATTTATCACATTTATGAGCTGTGCCAATACAAACATAAACCCTCATGACAACAGCGACTTTATCTCAATTATATTAAAAGACAGTAAAACACAATAAAAATCCATGTTTTTAATGTTTAGTTGTAAATATTAACATATATAATTGCTCATCCAGGAAACATGCAGCATAAAATGTTCATTTATGAATGAATTTATTAACCAGTTTAGTGGCAGCAGTGGAGAAGTTGTTTCAGGAAATGAAATCCTGAAATTCTCATTTATGAAAAGACAGACTCTCATTTACACCTGTTAAAAAGTTAAAATAAACGTATTCTGCAGACTGTTCCCTGTGCGCGGTATTTAAAGAGCGAGGCGGCGCTCTCTGGTGGAGACTCCGGGACTCTGCAGTTCTACTCTGTCCACGTCTCTGTGTTTAAGTCTGAGCCAAACTGAACCGGTCGCTGTGGTTTTGTGTGTCTGCAGGTTTCTGATCGTTCTGGGCTGTTTGATCCTGGCCATTCTCACCACGTTCAGGGAGCACGAGAAGGTTTCTGCACACTGGCTGGTTATTCTGGTGAGACCGTCTGATCCACACATCAACACATATAAGATAAGATGAGATAAGATAAGATAAGATAAGACAAGATCATCAGTAAAGTTCAATTTAAGTCAAATCAAGTCAACTTTATTGTCAATTCTTAATATGAAAACGTATATCCTGTACATAGTCAAAGAATATCTTATCAATAAAGATTAATATGAAACACTTAAAAATACAATTAATGAGAAATAAATGTACAGTAATAATGTATAATTGTGTAGGAGAGATAAACCACTGATATACTACAGTTTTATTTTTCTTATTTTCTTTTTACTTTCATTAATTTTCCTGTGTGGTTGTGAGAGTGTATGTATGTGTACACGTGTACGTATAGACCCCTTCATAGTATGTAAACAATGTGAGGTAGTTTGAGGGGCGGAGCTTAGCTGGAGGCAAAACATCTCAAACATCTACAGCCTGTAAACACCGGTTAACATATTTCAACTGTTTGACTGTTCTGTCAAGAATGGACGAGGAAAATGTATATTTTAGAAAATATATTGATACACTCACTCCCTAAGACCGTGAGTGTTACTTTAAAAAGACATTCACCGACCCCGACACTCTCACTCACTGGATGGACATTTTGACCAAAGGACACAGAGGGGACGAAGTCTGGTCTGTCTTTATCAAGTGAAGCTTCTCCAACAAAGACATTACAAGAAGTAAGTGGAACCACTGTGGAGGGGAACGTAGTAAATACAACTTCTGCTTGGACAAACCTGAAACACACAACCAATGTGTTGGCTAGCAGTTAGCATTAGCATTGTAACAAGAATCCTCCAAATAATGATTAATTTAATGTAATTCCACTCACGATTTAGTCTAACACATAACGTGGCTGAAACTGATGTTGCATCACCAGAGTCAAACTAAAGTTGTCTACGACTAACAGCGGCTGGTATGTGATGAAACTTAAAATGAGTGTTTTTGATTTTTTTCGGTTTTGACACAACATTTTCATGGTTGACAGTGACAGTTTTCGCCTCCAGCTTCCCTCTGTTTTGCCTCCAGCTAACGTTGTGATGTCACAGTGACGTAGGACATGAAGGGGTCTATAAGTGTGTCTTTGTTTGTATGTGTACATGTGTATATATGTATGGGTGTGGGTATACATCCACCTTTTCTTTCATTAGTTGTTTTTTAATTCTATTATTATGCTTTTGATGTTTATGTTTGGACAAACCGAAGATTAGCTTCAGCGAGGCTGCAGCTAATGTGGATCCTAATAACAACAACAAACATCATGTTTAAACCAAGTAAAATCTTTCTTCTGAATCATTTCACACATTTCTGCAAAATCATAAACTGGCTTCTATCCTCAGTGTCTCAACAGGGTTTTAACTGTGCAACGTCAATTAAAGTTACACATCTTTGTGTGTCACTGCTCAGATTTACAGAGCTGGACAACAGTATTTCATTTCATCTCTCTTTGCAAATGCATCCAGATTCAGTTTGTAGCTCTGATATAATTATCTATCAATTCATTATATTTAAAAAGTGAAAGAGAAAATGTACTCATCGCCTGACTGAAATAAAACAGAACTAGATAAAGATTATTAAAAACAGTTTTTCCAAGAGAAATCGATAATAAATAAAAGAGAAGAGCACATAATAAATACGATCAAAGAGGAAAAATCCAAATAAAATACGATAAAAGAACCAAGATACCATCAAATTATAAGAATCATATGGTTAAAATATACTATTCAGAAAGTTTACGTGTGAACAGTAATGATCCAGTGACTGTTAAACTTTTATTAGAAGAGTTGATGATATGTATTTAATTTGAATACTTCAGTCTGTGTGTGTTGATGTGATTTAACACAATAAACCTCATCAAGAGTTAGAAATCAGAACGGACAGAAATGTTAAGTATGTTAGCTTTGCTTAGCTTAGCTTAGCTTAGCAACATCTGGTGTCGTATAAAGAAAGAATAAACTATAGAAATGTCAGACACTGAGTTAAATTTAGCTTAGATAACTTAAAAGATAAGATACTATAATACACAATAAGATACGATAAGAAAAGATGAGATACGAACCTTCACTGGAAGATCAGATGAGACACGATAATATAACATACGACGATACAATAAGATCAGATAAGATAAGATAATACATGATAAGATATGATGAGGTACGATACAGTAAGATACAATAGGACACAATATGATAAGATTATACAAAAAAAAGATACAATAATATAAGATACGCTGAGATACGATACGATACGATTCGATAAGCTGATATATGACACGATAAGACACGATACAATATGATGAGATACGTTAACACATGCCTCTCCCCTCTTGAATTCATGATGTTCTCGTGCAGGAAACCTTCGCCATCTTCATCTTCGGAGCAGAGTTCGCTCTGAGGGTCTGGGCGGCCGGATGCTGCTGCCGCTACAAAGGATGGAGGGGGAGGCTGAAGTTCGCCCGCAAGCCTCTGTGCATCCTGGGTGAGGACGAGGAAACACAACGTTAACACAACCGTGGATAAGCTGGAGTTAAATGAACGTACAGCTCCAGAAACACAGAGCGTGAAACCAGCACATAGTCAGTGTCTGAGTCCGCACACAGTTTACTGACGAAGGAAAGCAAATATATACCTGTACCTACACACACAATAAATAAATGAAACTAAATCTTTAATCTTAATTATCCAGCTTCCAGTAAACACTCTAATAATAATTATTACTTATAAATAAATCCTATTACTTCTCAATTCTATAAGCTTAGTCCTATAATATGCAAATTTACATTTTCATACAATACGAGAAAAAAGACGGATCTCAGACTCCATGAAACCATGAAACGCAACAAATTATTATCATTATTATTATTATTAGTAGTATTGTTATTGGTAGTAGTAGTAGACTTAGATTTTTTTGGTCATTTATATTTACATCCAAATGAAAGTTAGATGCAATGACTCAGAGCACATCAGGAATAATAAACAGAAACAAAAATCATCTTTATAATTAGAGGAATAAACGATACATATATTAAACAGGAGGTAATACGGCACAGAGGACCATGGTAGTAGAAGCAGTAGATTTTTAGCTGCAACTTGGAGCTTTTTTTTTTTTTTGGAATATTTTCAAGTTTGATTTTAAAACCAGAAAGTAAAACAACTGTTTTTTAAATATTTTTTTAAATTAAAAAATCATAAAAATAATTACAATTTAATAATTCAAAATTTAATATTTTTAATATCAGATTTGATTTTAGATTATTTTCTCTGTCTGTTCTGATTTGTGCTCTTAAAAGAGATATTTTTATCTGCCTCGTTAAATAATTTATAAATGTATTTTTTCTATTTGTAAATTGAAACAAATATTAATATAAAAGTTAAACTGCTACTAGAAAAGAGTCCATCACTAACATAAAGTCTAAAATCATCCATGAAATATTCATCCTTTCTCCACAAAGTTGCAGGAAATAAAACTTAATGACACGTGGAGGAACTGAAGAACTATTTTTAGCTCAGACGTCCTTCCTCCGTTTAACTCCTCTGTTTGTTCAGTTTTTCTCTATGTTCTTTCTCGACGTTGTGGAAAATGTTTTATTTAAAGAAAGTAATATAATAACGTGGCTTCATTAGCGTCACCAGGACAGAGCGCTGTACTCCTCCTCCTCTGGATGAATCTCATTAGCGGCTCTGACTTTTCTCTCCTCTTGGTCTCAGACATCTTCGTGCTGATCGCCTCCGTGCCCGTCGTGGCCGTGCGTAACCAGGGCAACGTCTTGGCCACGTCCCTGCGCAGCCTGCGCTTCCTGCAGATCCTGCGGATGCTGCGCATGGACCGGAGGGGGGGCACCTGGAAACTGCTGGGCTCGGCCATCTACGCACACAGCAAGGTGAGCTAGAACACAGGGAACTGGTCCCCCACAGGAAACTGGTCCCCCACAGGAAACTGGTCCACCAGAAGAAACTGGTCCACCAGAAGAAACTGGTCCATCACAGGAAACTGGTCCCCCACGGGAAACTGGTCCAACAGAAGAAACCGGTCCCCCACAGGAAACTGGTCCACCACAGGAAACTGGTCCACTAGAAGAAACTGGTCCGCCAGAAGAAACTGGTCCCGCACAGGAAACTGGTCCACCAGAAGAAACCGGTTCCCCCACAGGAAACTGGTCCACCACAGGAAACTGGTCCACCACAGGAAACTGGTCCACCAGAAGAAACTGGTCCACCACGGGAGACTGGTCCACCAGAAGAAACTGGTCCACCACGGGAGACTGGTCCACCAGAAGAAACTGGTCCCCCACAGGAAACTGGTCCACCAGAAGAAACTGGTCCCCCACAGGAAACTGGTCCACCAGAAGAAACTGGTTCCCCACAGGAAACTGGTCCACCACAGGAAACTGGTTCCCCACAGGAAACTGGTCCACCAGAAGAAACTGGTCCCCCACAGGAAACTGGTCCCCCACAGGAAACCGGTCCACCAGAAGAAACTGGTACCCCACAGGAAACTGGTCCCCCACAGGAAACTGGTCCACCAAAGGAAACCGGTCCACCAGAAGAAACTGGTACCCCACAGGAAACTGGTCCCCCACAGGAAACCGGTCCACCAGAAGAAACTGGTACCCCACAGGAAACTGGTCCCCCACAGGAAACTGGTTCCCCACAGGAAACCGGTCCACCAGAAGAAACTGGTACCCCACAGGAAACTGGTCCACCACAGGAAACTGGTCCACCAAAGGAAACCGGTCCACCAGAAGAAACTGGTACCCCACAGGAAACTGGTCCACCACAGGAAACTGGTCCCCCACAGGAAACTGGTCCACCAGAACAAACTGGTCCACCAGAACAAACTGGTCCCCCACAGGAAACTGGTCCCCCACAGGAAACTGGTCCACCAGAAGAAACTGGTCCACCAGAACAACCTGGTCCCCCACAGGAAACTGGTCCCCCACAGGAAACTGGTCCACCAGAACAAACTGGTTCCCCACAGGAAACTGGTCCACCAGAAGAAACCGGTCCCCCACAGGAAACTGGTCCACCACAGGAAACTGGTCCACTAGAAGAAACTGGTCCGCCAGAAGAAACTGGTCCCGCACAGGAAACTGGTCCACCAGAAGAAACCGGTTCCCCCACAGGAAACTGGTCCACCACAGGAAACTGGTCCACCACAGGAAACTGGTCCACCAGAAGAAACTGGTCCACCACGGGAGACTGGTCCACCAGAAGAAACTGGTCCCCCACAGGAAACTGGTCCACCAGAAGAAACTGGTCCCCCACAGGAAACTGGTCCACCAGAAGAAACTGGTTCCCCACAGGAAACTGGTCCACCAGAAGAAACCGGTCCTCCACAGGAAACTGGTCCACCACAGGAAACTGGTCCACTAGAAGAAACTGGTCCACCAGAAGAAACTGGTCCCGCACAGGAAACTGGTCCACTAGAAGAAACTGGTCCACCAGAAGAAACCGGTTCCCCCACAGGAAACTGGTCCACCACAGGAAACTGGTCCACCAGAAGAAACTGGTCCACCACGGGAGACTGGTCCACCAGAAGAAACTGATCCACCACAGGAAACTGGTCCACCACAGGAAACTGGTCCACCAGAAGAAACTGGTCCACCACAGGAAACTGCTCCCCCGCAGGAAACTGCTCCCCCACAGGAAACTGGTCCAGCAGAAGAAACTGGTCCACTAGAAGAAACTGGTCCACCACAGGAAACTGGTCCCCCACAGGAAACTGGTCTACCACAGGACATTGGTCCACCACAGAAAACTGGTCCCCCAAAGGAAAGCTGAAACCTTCTGGGTTCAAATCCATGAGCCGACCAGGGACTCCGGCTTCCTCCCACAGTCCAAAACATAAAGATGTACCACTGACCGGTTCCTCTAACATGAAGCCACAGCTAGTAGAGCTCCCCCTGGTGGCTGGAGGCTGCAGTACAGCTCATAAGCTCCACCTCCTCCGTGTTAGTCTGCAGGATTTGGGCAGAAATATAACACTTTTGATGCATGTTTAAGTGTAGGGATGGGCATCTTGTTCAGCTCTTCATTAGCCTTCACGCTAACCTAAAGAATCGGATCGATTAGCTGAATCGATAATGGCATTGGCCCCTGTTTATGTGTCAGTTTTGTAGATGAGTTTTATTTTAGTTATTTGACGCCGTAGAAACAGGATATGACATAACAGCGACCACCAGTTGCCACGACAACCACTCAGAATAAAATGGTCCCGTGGGGCCGTGAGAGTTTTAAAAATAGTTTGGGCCAATGAGAGGAGTTTAGTCCATGTTTATATGTATTTACAGTCTATGGTCCTCACTGTCCTGGTGACAGAAGAATCTGTGTTTTAAATAATATATGAAGGTAAAAAATGACATGTATCTGCTTCTGAATGACTCAAAACGTCACAAGTCGTGAAAGTGGACAAAGTGGAACCGAATCCAACTGATGAAAGAGAAATGTTAGACTCGTTTATTTTCTCGTGTCTCTACAGGAGCTGATCACAGCCTGGTACATCGGCTTCCTGTCCCTGATCCTGGCGTCTTTCCTGGTCTACCTGGTGGAGAAGGACGACGTCTCCGAAAACGAGAACCCCACGGGTCCGCCCAAACCGCAGGACTTCGACACCTACGCCGACGCGCTGTGGTGGGGGCTGGTACGTTAGCGTTAGCGTTGGCGTTGGCGTGGAGGGTCTTCACAGGGCGTGTTGTTGTTTGTGTTGTGATGCGTTCAGCTTCACGTTGAGCTGCAGAGACATGAACGGACTCTGGAGGCTGCAGAGGTTTAATGAAGGCCTCATTAAGAGCAACCGTCCTTCAACCACCAGACCAAAGGTTCAGGAGCATCGGCCTGGACACGGCGTCCTTCACAGAGACGGAGCCCTGGGGGGAGGGGGGCCGAGGTCACAGAGTTCCTCCCCCTCCTCCTCCTCCTCCTCCTCCTCCTCCTCCTTCATAAACCAGATGTTTGTTTGTCTCCAGATCACCCTGACGACCATCGGCTACGGAGACAAAACCCCAAAGACCTGGGCAGGAAGACTGTTAGCGGGAACCTTCGCCCTCATCGGAGTCTCCTTCTTCGCCCTGCCAGCGGTCAGTCCACACCACAGTACTACCACTACTAGCAGTACTACTAATACTACCACTACTACTACCAGTACTACTAATACTACCACCACTACTGCTTATTATAACAATAATAATAATAACAATGATAATAATAATACTGCTACTACTACTGTCCACACTGAGAGAATTTAGAGTACTACTACTTCGGTCCACATAGATGGAGTACTACCACTACTTCCACTACTACTACTACTACTACTAATAATAATAATAATAATAATAATAATATAGCTACTACTACTACTAACATTTAGAACTTTAAGGATGAGGCAGGCGTCCATGAAGAGTTGAACTGTCTGAGTCATCGATATTAAACTTTGTTTTAAAATATTATAATAATGAAGATGATCAGGTTTCCAGACATGTACCCTTAGAGACCAGTAGAGACCAGTAGAGACACGGAGTAGAAAGTCTTCTCAGGTCTGACTGGTTGGTTTCTGTCTTCAGGGTATTCTGGGTTCAGGTCTCGCTCTGAAGGTCCAGGAGCAGCACAGACAGAAGCACTTTGAGAAGCGGAGACATCCAGCGGCTGGACTCATCCAGGTGAGACATGTCCCCTGGTCCCCTGGTTTTCTGGTCCTCAGGTCCTCAGGTTCTCTGGTCCTCAGGTCTTCAGGTCCTCTGGTCCTCAGGTTCTCAGGTCCTCTGGTCCTCTGGTCCTCAGGTCCTCAGGTCCTCAGGTCTTCAGGTCCTCTGGTCCTCAGGTCCTCAGGTCTTCAGGTCTTCAGGTCCTCAGGCCTCAGGTCTTCAGGTCCTCTGGTCCTCTGGTCCTCTGGTCCTCAGGTCCTCAGGTCCTCAGGTCTTCAGGTCCTCAGGTTCTCTGGTCCTCTGGTGGTCCAGGGTGTTGTCCTGGGGGACGTTTGGTGATGTCTCCTCTGTCCTCTCGTCTCCAGTCTGCCTGGCGTTACTACTCCACCAACCCCATCAGAGACGACCTCATCGCCACCTGGAGGTTCTATGAAACCATCATCTCTCTCCCCTGCTTCAGGTCAGTGTCCCCACATTATGTCCTCCCATGGACTAGGTTCTGTCCTCTGTGTCTCCTCATGTCCTACAGGCTTTACAGTCTCTGGACATTCAGGAAGTATCTGGATCAGAAGACGTAGGTTTTAATAAACCTGTTGATGTTTTCTTCTTCTGGTTCATTTTCCTGTGAGGATGAGGCTAACGTTAGCTTCCTGTTAGCATGCCGCGGTGCTGAGCTCCTAACAAACCTTAACGTGAAATGCTGATCTGGGTCTTTCTTGTCTCAGCCATGGACATGTGGACATTTCTTTTAAATGCTGCTTCAGTCTGTAGCAGTGAGAGTCATAGGAGAGACACGAAAAAGAAAGAAAGAAAATAAAGAGGAATAAAAAAAAAAGATTCAGGAATAACTTCGTAAAAGATGAAGAAATAATAAAAATACATTTTTGGAAAAATATATTGATAAAAACATTCCTATATTTTCTTCATATCAACTAAATTATTACTATTTACTATTTTCTATTATTACTATTTACTTTTTATTCTTAAATATTTATTAATATTTTATTCTATTACTTTTTTCACAATATTTTTTTAAATTTCTCATCATTTCTTTCTTTCTCTTTCTTTTTTATTTATATATTTTTTATATATATAAATTTATTTATATTTATATTTATTTATTATTTTTATAATAGTTCCACATTTATTTAATTCTTTATTCCATTTTAGCATTTATTCTTCTTCATAGTTAGAAATGTATATTACTTATTTAGTTATTCATCTTTAATATTTACATTTTTTTCTTTATAGTTCCACAATTATTTATTTATTTATTTAATAATTCTTTATTCTATTTTAGTATTTATTCTTCTTTATAGTTCCACTTTATAATTTCATATTTATTCATTTCATTATTACTGCTTCTCAGTTTAACGCTGTTTAACCTTTGACCTCTTCCTGTCTGTCCCCCGTAGGAAGGAGACGTTGGAGGTCATGGCGAGGTGAGTCCCCGGCCTCCGTCGCTGAGAGCTGAGTTAACGGCTTTTTAATGAGACTGATGAACATTTCCTAGAATACCTCACGCTCTGGAACGACTCTCTGTATTAATTCAGCGGCAAAATAAATCTGCGCTGCTGCCTTAAGCTGACGGATATTTTTAGAAGCCCATTAGTGAGTCCATTAGTTGTGTTTCAATTATGAACGACAGCTCAGATGTAGTAATGTGATGGTTCTTCATTTCCCCCCTTCACGCCGAGCGACATTAACGAGTCTCTACGTCAAAATAAAAAGGAAAGATCAGAGCGTTTGATTGTTCCATCGCTCTCTGCTGCTCATCAACACTCAGTCCTCGTCACACTCCAGGAAGAGAAAAAACTCATCGCTCACAACTTCTATAGTGGTGTCGGATTTTAGCCTCGCCAACGTTTTTGCCTCTAATGGGACGTCTGTGGCCAGTGAATGCCCTCAACTTCCTAGCTAATGGTAGCCTTTGCTAGGTAATGGTAGCCCTTCCTAGCTAATGGTAGCCTTTCCTAGCTAATAGTAGCCTTTGCTAGCTAATGGTAGCTCTTTCTAGCTAATAGTAGCCCTTCCTAGCTAATAGTAGCTCTTCCTAGCTGATAGCAGTTCTTCCTAGCTAATGGTAGCCCTTCCTAGCTTCCTAGCTAATAGTAGCCCTCCTAGCTAATAGTAGCCCTTCCTAGCTAATAGTAGGTCTTCCTAGCTGATAGCAGTTCTTCCTAGCTAATGGTAGCCCTTCCTAACTTCCTAGCTAATAGTAACTCTTCCTAGTTAGTAGTAACTCTTCCTAGCTAATAGTAACCCTTCCTAACTTCCTAGCTAATAGTAACTCTTCCTAGTTAATAGTAACTTCCTAGCTAATAGGAGCCCTTCCTAACTTCCTAGCTAATAGTAACTCTTCCTAGCTAATAGTAGCCCTTCCTAACTTCCTAGCTAATAGTAACTCTTCCTAGTTAATAGTTACTCTTCCTAGCTAATAGTAGCCCTTCCTAACTTCCTAGCTGATAGCAGTTCTTCCTAGCTAATAGTAGCCCTCCTAGTTAAGAGTAGCACTTCCTAGCTCATAGTAACTCTTCCTAGCTAATAGTAGTTCTTCCTAGCTAAAAGTAGCCCATCTAGCTAATGGTAGCCCTTATTAGCTTCCTTGCTGATAGTAGTTTTTCCTAGTTAATAGTAGCTCTCCCTAGTTTTCTTGGTAATAATAGTTCTTCCTAGCCTCCCAGTTAATAGTAGCTGTTTCTAGTCTCCCAGCTATCAGTAGCTCTTCCTAGCTCCCTAGCTAATAGCAGCTCGTCCTAGCCTTCCCAGTTAATGGCAGCTGTTCCTAACCTTCCTAGCTAGTAGAGGCTCTTCCTAGCCTCCCAGCTAACAACAGCCCTTGTTCTTCTTATAGTAGCTCAGGACGCAGTGACAGATGTGTCAGTAATAATAATACTATTGATGGTACTAACTAATATAGAGGGAGGCAAGTCTGGGATTGGATTCATGCGTGTGCACAGATTTGTTCTCTGGATTTGAGCGTACACCATGTTTCAGTAGGAAATCCACATCCAGGTCTTTGTACATGAGGCCTCTGGTGTTTCAACCACCTGCAGAACAAGGAGGCATCACAGATTACAGCTCTGCTTCGATCTGCTTCGACGCCTCCCGGCCTCCGTGGAGGTCGTCCACGTCCAACATGCGGATTAAGTTACCACCGCTAAAAGCTAAAAGCTAAAAGCTACAGAGCTGCAACAACAGGAGCCCTGATTCAGAGGAGGAGAAGGAAGTAGTGTTAGTCAAAATAACATCAACATAAAACCTGGTTTCAGCCCAGCACAGCAGCAAACATTTAGTAAGTAGCTAATGGAGAAAGTGGACAAAGAAAAAACATGAAGACATAAAGAAAGAGCTGCAGAGAGACACTGAGGGGTGGAGTGGAACGAGGCCGAGAGGCTTTTAGTGCCTCGTAGGATCAGCGGCTGGGAAATTAACAGTGTGACATTATCTAGTTGCTGTGAGCGAAGAGGTGGACGACGGCCAGGAGCTACAACAGGAGGCCATGTCCAACAGGAGGACATGTCCAACAGGAGGCCATGTCCAACAGGAGGCCATGTCCAACAGGAGGACATGTCCAACGAGAGGCCGATAAGCTCTGTGTGAAGGAGTGTGAGTGTGATATGGGACCTTTTATCAGAGTTTTCCTCTGTGAGTGTCGACTCAATATAACACAGAGAGAATTAGATCCTGCATCAGTCGGTTTGTGAGAGTGTGTGTGTGGTTCTGGTTTTAATGCCTTTATGAGGTCAGACCCTCCAACATCTGGATCAGTCCATTTCCTTTCCTTCCTTCCTTCCTTCCTTCCTTCCTTCCTTCCTTCCTTTCCCTCTTCTCCTCCTCTTCCTTCCGTCCTTCCTTCGGCTTCCTTCCTTCCTTCCTTCTTGGTTTCCTACTTTGTCCTCCTTCTCTTTTCCTTCCTTCCTTCCTTCCTTCCTTCCTTCCTTCCTTCCTTCCTTCCTTCCTTCCTTCCTTCCTTCCTTCCTTCTTTCCTTTGCTCCTTCCTTCCTTCCTTCCTTCCTTCCTTCCTTCCTTCCTTCCTTCCTTCCTTCCTTCCTTCCTTTCCTCTTTCCTCCTTCCTCCTTCCCTCCTTCCTTTGGCTTCCTTCCTTCCTTCTTGGTTTCCTACTTTGTCCTCCTTCTCTTTTCTTTCCTTCCTTCCATTTCCTTCCTTCCTTCCCTCCTTCCTTCCTTCCTTCCTCTGTTCCTTTCCTCCTTCCTTCCTTCTTTCCTTCCTTCCTTCTTTTCTCTCCTTCCTTCCTTCCTTCCTTTCCTTCCTTCCTTCCTTCTTTTCTCTCCTTCCTTCCTTACCTCTCCTTCCTTCTTCCCTTCCTTCCTTCCTTCCTTCCTCCTTCCTTCTTTCCTTCCCTTCCTTCCGTTCTTTTCTTCCTTCCTACCTTCCTACGTCCTCCCTCTACTTTCCTCCTTCCTTCCTTCTTTTCCTCCTTCCTTCTTGCTCTATCCTCTTCTTCCTTCCTTCCTTCCTTCTTCCTTCTTTCTCTCCTTCCTTCTTTCTCCTTCCTTCTCCCTTCCTTCCTTCTCTCCTTACTTCCTTCCTTCCGTCCTTCTTCCTTCCGTTCTCTTCCTGCCTCTCTTCTTCTTCCTCCTTCCTTCCTTTCCCTTTCCTGTCCTTCCTCCTTCTTTCCTCTCCTTCCTCTTTCCCCTTCCTTCCTTCCGTCCCGTTCCTATCTTCCCGTCCTTCCTTCCTTCTCCTTTTCCTTCCTTCTCCTCTTCTTTCTCTCCTTCCTTCCTTCTCTCCTTCCTTCTTCTTTCCTTCTTCCTTCCTTCCGTTTCTTCCTTTCTTCTTCCTCTCCTCCTCTTCCTTCCTTCCTATTCTCCTTCCTTTTTTCCCTTCTTCCTTCTTCCTTCCTTCTTCCTTCCTTCTTTTCTCTCCTTCCTTCCTTCCTTCCTTCCTTCCTTCCTTCCTTCCTTCCTTCCTTCCTCTGTTCCTTTCCTCCTTCCTTCCTTCTTTCCTTCCTTCCTTCTTTTCTCTCCTTCCTTCCTTCCTTCCTTCCTTCCTTCCTTCCTTCCTTCCTTCTTTCTCTCCTTCCTTCTTTCCTTCCTTCCTTCCTCCGTTCCTTCCTTCCTTCCTTCCTTCTTTTCTCTCCTTCCTTCCTTCCTTCCTTCCTTCCTTCCTTCCTTCCTTCCTTCCTTTCCTTCCTTCCTTCCTTCTTTTCTCTCCTTCCTTCTTTCCTTCCTTCCTTCCTCCGTTCCTTCCTTCCTTCCTCCGTTCCTTCCTTCCTTCCTTCCTTCCTTCCTTCCTTCCTTCCTTCCTTCCTTCCTTCTTTTCTCTCCTTCCTTCCTTCCTTCCTTCCTTCCTTCCTCCCTTCCTCCCTTTCCTCTTTCCTCCTTCTTCCTTCCTTCCTTCTTGGTTTCCTACTTTGTCCTCCTTCTCTTTTCCTTCCTTCCTTCCTTCCTTCCTAAGTGTGACATCATTCCTTCACCCTAACCCTCGGTTTAAACTTTTCCTGTGACTGTAACTTGTTGCGACCTCATTTGGGACGATGCCATAAATAAAAACAGTCCTTTGTGTTAAACCCGGTTGAATCTAATGAGTTTTCATCGTCTCATTCAGTATTAACGTCCCTGGACTCATGTTCCAAAGGGCGGATGATGGTGATCAGAGGAGTTATTACACTAACCGTCTCCTAAACAAGACCCCGGCTCTAACAGACGGGAATCATCTCCATTATCTCTTCATAGTGTGCGGTAAACCAAACCCTGTGTGTCTTGGGAAGCTGTGGGAGATAAGAAGCACCATGTTTCCCCCCCTGTTGTGTTGCCTCGTTTACAGAGATCCACGGGATAATCACATCTCATTTTCTGCTCTTTATTCGTCCGAGGAGCGTTTAGAAAGAGCTTCTCTCTCCCTTTAAAGCTTCCCATTCTGCCGCCTCTCAGCGCCGCTAACTGCGCCGAGGCCACATAGAGGCTCATATTGTGTTTCTGCTGTGGGAGCAGAGTCGCCCAGAGCGCTCCACGTTTCAGAGGCCTTGTTCGGGCCGCCGCCGGCTCCGGTTACTCCGCCGCTCGGCCTCTTCCAAGGCACACAGGAGTCTTATTTTACCCAGGGAGCTCTTGGCTTTGTGCTGCCAAATATTGTCGGCCGTTGGACGATAAAGGAGACCAATGTCATCGCAGCTCTTTGAGGCTTGAAGAACATCTCACGGAGGGGAAACACTGGCTCAAGACTTCAAGGCGAGATTTAGAGAAAAGTTAACTACAAAGAGAACTGGTGCAGGTTTAACTTTTGGTAAAAACACATTAAATACTTGCAGACCCTCGATAATAAAAGCAAGTTGTTGGTTTATCGTTTGCAACTTTTGCAAAAGTTCTTGCACATCTCAAACTGAGACCAAAGAGCAATGGTACGAGTTCGGTAGGACCTGAAATATCTCCACAATAAATCAGCCGTTTCCACCTCATGTCACTTAAAAGGTCATGATGAGTTTAGTCAAACCTTTATTCTTCTTCCTCCTTTTCTTTTCCCCGTTGCAGCCAGAAACTGAGTTTACTCGAGCGTGTCCGCCTTCCCAACGCCCGACCGTCCGTGGGCTCGGCCCGGAAGCTGATGGGAAACACCGACTCCATCGAGGAGAGTCCGTCCAAGGAGCCCAAACCTGCCGGCTTCAGCAACCGGGAACGCTTCCGCACGGCCTTCCGCATGAAGGCCTACACCCTCCGCCAGAGCTCCGAAGGTACGAAGCTCGCAAAGACCTAGACTCCGGTAAAACAGGCGGTTCTTGAATTACTGTAACTCACAGTGGTTTGCACTATCGACAACGGGGCGTTGTGCTTTTGTCTGGAAGACATTCGTGACATTTCTAGGGTAGAACTAACTTAAACCAAACCACTCTCTCTTCCTGGATCTCCCCATCATTACCGTAATGGCAGCTTTTTGAATTTTGCCCGTCGGTGAGTTACGGTAATCCAAAAACCACAAGCTTTTCTGGGATGTTCAGGTGTTAAAGGGTAAAACTGAAGAAGGTCGTTAATGTTTTTTTGGGCTGTTTTTCTACCAGATGCCGGAGCCCTGGCAGATCCAGCCTTAGAGGAGCGGGGCTTCCCCCCGGACATCCTCCTGGAGGAGATGATCCCCACCCTGAAACTGGTCATCAGGGCCGTCAGGTCAGGAACATTTTTATTTCTGCAGAGATGTGGTATGAAACTAGGACGTAAGGCCCGGAAGAATCCAGCCAAACGTTTGCAGTTCCTCCATTGTCTCCAGCAGTGAGTTGGTCCCATCGACCTCCATGTTAAAATGTCCAAGTTCCAGCAGAAATAAACATATTTACACACTATACAGAAAATACTCCAGACGAACCAAACAATATTAATATTAACTGTATGTCAAGGCTTAATTAAGGGCTTCACGCCATCATTTTATGTGATTAGCTGGGAGTTAGGTGGAGTCGGACCTACTCTACCAGTCTACCAGTTGAATCCGACACATAGTCATCGGTGTAAACCAGAGCGTGTGGGCGGAGCTAACACATGCTGACAGTGTGTTTCTGTAGATCTATAGGCCACACAGCGATGACATAACGCAGGAACTCAATCTAGCGCCAGGGCCTGTGAGATGAGTGATTAACCCTGTGAAAGTGCTGCTTCCCATTATACGCTGGTTGAATGGCTGCATGAATGGGACGCTCGGACCTGGAAGGGTCCAGTTTCAGTTTCAGGGCCCAAGACTTTCTGCCAAACACTGGAGGGGGGGGGGGGTCTCAGGGTCTCAGGGTCAACGGACTTTCAAGGAGAGGACAGATGTTTGGTCTCAGGATCATGGACGATGTTGAAGTCAAAGGATTCAAAGTCAGAGGGTTTAACTTCTTTAAACACATCTGGTCTCTAGAGTCCAGGTGTGAACACTGATCTGGTGTCAGTCCACATTGGGACCCATGTGACCTGATTCCTTTGGTGATTGAGTCCTGGGTCCTTCCTTCCTTCCTTCCTTCCTTCCTTCCTTAGTTACTTACCTACTTTGGCTTCCTTCCTTCCTCTCTACCTACCTACCTTCCTTCCTTAGTTACTTACCTACTTTGGCTTCCTTCCTTTCTTTCTTCCTCTCCTTCCTTCCTTCCTTCCTTCCTTAGTTACTTACCTACTTTGGCTTCCTTCCTTTCTTTTTTCCTCTCCTTCCTTCCTTCCTTCCTTCCTTCCTTCCTTTCTTTCTACCTACCTACCTTCCTTCCTTAGTTACTTTCCTACTTTGGCTTCCTTCCTTTCTGTCTTCCTCTCCTTCGTTATTTCCTTCCTTCCTTCCTTCCTTCCTTCCTTCCTTCCTTCCTTCCTTCCTTCCTTCCTTCTTTTCCATCTGGTTCCTAAATCTGGATCATGTCTCCAGGTCACCAACTCTGTTTCTGGTTCTGATCCAGTGGTAGGGGACAGATCACATGTGGAGACATATGTGGAGACACATCTTAATTCTTTGAGACCAGGTGTGAACACAGGGACTTAGAGATGGACGGATGTTGATGAGGACGGATGGACAGAAGCGACATTGTCCTCCTGGTACATTCTGGACATGTCCAACCATGAAGGACCTTGTGACTGACCCAGAGATGCTGCAGGGATTATTACTGTTGGTTGGTTGGTTGGTTGGTGTCTCCGTCCCTGGACAGTCCAGGTCCTGTCCTCCTGGACAGTCTGAAGGTCCAGGTCCTGTCCTCCTGGACAGTCTGAGAGTCCAGGTCTTGTCCTCCTGGACAGTCTGAAAATCCAGGTCCTGTCCTCCTGGACAGTCTAAAAGTCCAGGTCCTGTCCTCTTGGTAGCACTAGAGCAGCTTCAGTTTTATCGTTATGTGAACGAGGAACTTCGTGAGCTTTGAGTGTCACTAGCGTAGCGAAGTGGTCGACCCTGTAAAAGGACGGGACGGATGGACGAGGCCGTCCACGTCTCGGCCGTGTCCCCTGGTGTTGACTCTGAACTCGTTGTCTTGCAGGATCATGCAGTTCCTCCTGAACAAGAAGCGGTTTAAGGAAACTCTGAGGCCTTACGACGTCAAAGACGTGATCGAGCAGTACTCCGCTGGACACCTGGACATGCTCTGCAGAATTAAATACCTCCAGACGAGGTGAGACACCTCCGTCCTCACCCACGGCTCACGTCTCGTCTTCCTCGTCCTCACCCTCTTTCTCTTCCCCTTTTAAGGATTGACATGATTCTTGCCCCCGGACCCCCCCTCACCCCGAAACACAAGAAGACTCAGAAGACGCCCTTCACGTACCCGCCCAGCCAGTCGCCCAGGTACCGTCGCTGTGTCCAACCAGAGTCCTGAGTGTCTCCTGCTCCTGTCCTCTAACCAGTGTCCCTCTGTCCCAGGCATGAGTCCTACCTAGCCAAAGCCGCCTCCCTGCCAGACGCCGATGACCAAAGCATGATGGGTAGATTTGTCCGGGTGGAGAGACAGGTGAGACGGAGGAGGAAGCAGGACGTGAATGATTTCACGGCCTCGTGTTTGAATCTGTTTCCTCCAGAGACGTTTTTAAGTTTCCTGTTTGATCCAGACGCGTCGCTTAGCAACGAGACACATGAAACAGAAATGTTACGCCTCTATATGCCTTCCTTCCTTTCTCTCCTTCCTTCCTTCCTTGGTTCCTTTCTTCCTTCCTTGGTTCCTTTCTTCCTTCCTTCCTTCCTTCCTTCCTTCCTTCCTTCCTTCCTTCTTTTGTTTCCTTCCTTCCTTCCTTCCTTCCTTCCTTTATTCTCCTTCCTTCTTTCCTTCCTTCCTTCCTTCCTTCCTTTGTTTCCTTCCTTCCTTCCTTCCTTCCTTCCTTCCTTCCTTCCTTCCTTCCTTCCTTCCTTCCTTCCTTCCTTCCTTCCTCTACTTTCTCTCCTTCCTTCCTTCCTTCCTCCTTCCTTCCTTCCTTCCTTCCTTCTTTCATTAGTTCCTTCCTTCCTTCCTTCCTTCCTTCCTTCCTTCCTTCCTTCCTTCCTTCCTTCCTTCCTTCTTTCATTAGTTCCTTCCTTCCTTCTTTTCTTCCTTCCTTCCTTCCTTCTTTTCTTCCTTTATTCATTCCTTCCTTCCTTGGTTCTTTCTTTCATTAGTTCCTTCCTTCATTCCTTTTGTTTCCTTCCTTCTTTTCTTTCCTCCTTCCTTCCTTCCCTCCTGCCTTCTTTCCTTCCTTCCTTCCTTCCTTCCTTCCTTCCTTCCTTCCTTTTCAAACCAAATCTTTGAACATTCAGTATCGACTAGTTAAATGTCTCCTGTAGTTTCCTAAAGTCTTTTCTAGAGTCGACTGGATTCAGTCCAATAGTTACTGTAGTGGACAAGGCAGCTCATGTGTCCTCTGCTCCAGAAATGTCCTCGTCTCCAACGCTGCCATAAACTCTCTAATCCTCCCTGGAAGATTCGTCTCCAGGAAACGTTCCTCTCTTTGGATTCTGTTTAGATCATTTCATAGTTGTTCCACATTAGAGGCTAATTCTTTTTCTTCTTCTTTATGATTTTTAGCAACTTTGGTTTTGTGAAATGTCACTAAAAAAGAAGACGTTTTGATTTTACGGGGACGTGGTTTTGGTTTATGTCAGACCTAAAATAAATAACTAGAAAAGATGAGACTAAAATCTGATCTGATCCAGTCATTTTAAACATGTCTGTTTATCGGGACGTCTCTAGTGTCTCTACTGTCTCTACTGTCTCTACTGTCTCTAGTGTCTCTAGTGTCTCTACTGTCTCTAGTGTTTACCAGCTGCAGTACGGTCAAGTTTGATGTTGCAGAAGACATTAAAAATGGAGGACGTTATCGTGTTAACTTATTAGCTTATTAGCTTATTCCTATCAACCTGCAGATCCTGGAAAGTCTTTGAACTTTTACTTAAAAAACTGTAGCAAATAATCTGACATCTTTTCTGCGAGCGCGTCACAATCCGTCTGTGTCCCAGGTGGAGGACATGGAGAAGAAGTTGGACTTCCTGGTGGACATGCACATCCAGCACACGGAGCACCTGCAGGTGGACTCGGCGGGCGCCGCCCACATGACCCTGGAGGCCTGCGACCCCACGGGGAACGGCGAGATCCGCCGCGTCTTCTTCAACTACGCCGAGGCGTTCCCGCACATGTCCTACCAGATGCCCGTCGGCAAGGTGAACCGGTGTCCGGGCGGGGGAGGGCGGGGGGGCACGGAGGGCAGGGCAGGAGGAGGAGGAGGAGGAGGAGGAGGCGTGGTTCCTCCAGACCCTCCTCCCCCGCCGCCACACCCACACCAGCCTCCCGCCGCCATCCCCACGTACACGGAGCGTCCCACGGTGCTGCCCATCAGCTCCCTGCACCTGTCGTCGAGGCCGGGGAGGACCACAGGGGGGCGGGGGGGCGACTCGCCGCTCTCCATGCTGTCGGTGAACCACGAGGAGCTGGAGCGCTCCCTCAGCGGGTTCAGCATCTCCGGGGAGCGGGAGGGCGAGGGGGGGGGGGACCTGTCGGCGGGGGCGCCGTTCGCACCGGGGGACGCCACCTGGACGAGACCCAAACCCAGCTACCTGGCGGAGGGGGAGACGGACACGGACACGGACCCCTTCACGCCCAGCGGGGGGCCCATGCCCCTCTCCTCCACGGGGGAGGGGTTCGGGGACGCCGTGTGGAACACGCCCCCCTGAGGGGGACGCGTGATTGTGAAATCCCACGACTCTCGAGTTCAGACCTTAACTCCAGCCCACGCCTCTAAACCCAAGTCACTGGGTCAAAGCCCCACCTCTGGACCCCACCTTAGGGGGGGGGGCAACGTGGGTCTCATCCCGCCTTGATGCTGCAAAGTCACGAGGGGGCGGGGGGGGCGTCGACCCTCTGAGGCCCCTCCCACCGACCGCGGTCCAAACAGAGAGCCATGGCACCGAGACTGCCCAGAAAAAAAAAAAAAAAAAAAAAGGGAAGCGAGTCCGTTTGTAAAGTAGAACTCTGTACAGTGCACTCTTAAAGATTAAAAAAGAACATATACACACTATATACACCCAAAAGCTTTACTGCTGCAAAGCCAACGCACTGCATGTGACGCATGCGACTTTTAGTGTAGACACTGCAAAGTTCAGGATATCAGGAAACGGAAAAAGAGATGGAATGGAAACATATACTTGCTATGCCATTTTGTAACACCTATTTTTTTATATGAAAACATTTTCATTGTTTCCTGGTTTTTTTTTTTTGCATGGTTTGCATGATAATGCACCATCGTGACGTCTAGAGGGAGAAACTGGAACCAAAAGTCTCCTGTATGTGAATGTGTGAGGGCTGAAGACTTTCCAGGGGGACAGGACGTCCGGCGCGTCCATCGTTCGCTCGCGTTTTTCGTTCGTCCTCACGTCGTCGCGCTGTAAAATTCCCGTCGTTTTCTTTTCTCACCGCCGTGCTCTTCAGTTTGTTTGGCACCACTTTATGCACATCACCAGAATAATAGAATAATAGAATATGAGGAAGTATCCGCCACATGGATTCAGGGATATAAACCACCCGTATGTCTGTTCTATGAAACTAGAGGCCGCGTGGAGACACGTCCACAACTCACTGCTTTTAGTTTGTCAACTACTTCACACCAAGTTTAACTTTTAACAAGGATTTAAACTATTAAAAGACAAAAACAACATAAATATGTGTCTCCGCTACAAACATCCAGTTAAAGGCCTTTGTTGATGTGTTGTAACTTTAACATGTTTGACTCTTATTCCCACAGATTAGTATTTTCTGATTTCATTATTAATCTAACAAACGTCCACGAGGAGAGAGTTTAGTTTTTATCTGCTGTGCTGCTTAAAGTTTCTTCCTCCTTCAGGATTTCAACAGAAAAATGAGACAAAACATCAACAGATTTTCACCCAATGAGACATGAAACAGAAATATTACACCTGTACATTCCTTCCTTCCTTCCTTCCTTCCTTCCTTCCTTCCTTCCTTCCTTTCAGAGTTCACTGGTAGAATTCACAGTTCATTGGTCCATCAATGATGAGCAGATGCAGCAGAACAGGCCCAAACCAGGACGTTAGCGCCCCCATGTTTCATGGAGGGATGAGGTTCTGATGCTGGAATGCAGTGTTGGTTCATCTCCAAACATTTAACCTCTTATCATTTATCATTGCAGCCTCTTTAGGATTAAACTGACAGTCACACAGTTAAAAAAAAGCAACATGTCGTTGGGTTCAGATGAAGAAAATGACTTTAATCAGTGGAACCAGTAGAAAATGACACATTGCATCATGCAACATTTACTCAACCACAGCTCATGTCCAGAGCTCTGATTGGTTCAAACATAAACATAAAGCCAGAGGAACGATAGAGGGTTAAACCAAACTATTCTACTCTGGTCTCATAAATAAACATCGTCCCAAACGTCCCAAAATCCTGAAGTGTGAAAAAACCTTTAAGCTGCACATTAGAAATATTCCTGTGGTGACGTCATAGAATCATAAAGTCCGTCACCACATTAAGCTCCGCCCACAGAATCCGGTGCAGGAGCAGAATCCAGGTAAACTTTCCACTGTCAAACACAAACTGGTGGACGGGGACAATCTGGTCTGTCTTCAGGTTTGACTCAGAACATTTGGGACGTGTTCCCAGCTACAGTCAATATAAGAATATTTAGAATAAGTCTTATTATATTCTTTTAATTTTCATATCCAGTCATCCAGGTCGAGACAGAGGCTGGTAAATGTCCAAAAAAAAACAAGCTGAGACAAGGACAGTTGGACTAGTAGAGTTTCTTGAAGATGCTAATGATGGACACAGATGTTCCAAATATAACTTTGACCTGAAGACAAGTCCAGATGTTTTCTACATAGATGTGTTTACAACGATTCACAGGTTTCCATGAATACTTAAATAAATTCAACAGGGACAAGACCTCGTAATGAAAAACACCAACCACCATCTTTAATTATACTTGTATTTAACGATAATTTAAACCCACGTCCAAACTGCTCTAGTCTAGTTCTCATTGTTTTATTTGTTCAGAGGAAACACATTGAAGCCAGGAGGCTGGAAGCTTCACAGGGGATCACATATCGGCCTAAACCGCTACTTACTACTTTAGATTTACACTGATACTGAATGTAACATCTGACAGACGACTATATCGACACAAACGAGCTGTTTTACTCATCATTTATTATTACTATTATTATAATTACTACTACTACTACTACTACTACTACTAATCCACAGTTAGAAGCATGATCGAGCACCTTCAGGGCCAACGTCACGGCCTCCACACCAGGCTTCAGCTCAACCCTGATGGTTCAGGACCAGGTGGAGACGATTAAAGACCTTAACGAGGTGGTCTGTTACCATGGAGACGGAATCAAAGGGTGTGATCAGATAACAGTGAGGATTAGAGAAGATAGGAGGAAACCAGGAAACAGACTAGGAGAAGAAGATGGAGGAGCTGAAGTTCATTTATTAATTTATTTATTTATTAGGAGTTGATTAGTTAAAGAAACTCCACCCGCCTGAAACGCCCATCAGGGTTGAAACGAGCGCCCTGTTTGTATCTGACCTTGAAGCCCGGTGGTGGAGGAGGAGGCTCAGGTTGAAGCCAGGTGACTCAAACTCCTTATAATCGACCTCCTATCTTATTATATCAGTCGCTCCTGAAAAAGCCTCTGAGTCACGTATTTAATAGACGATAGCGACACGAAGATGAATCCCTGCAGGCGTCCGTCCGTCGTGCCTCTCGAGCAGGAAGCGTCTTTATTCACCTCATCTCATCTCGACACACAAACCGGATTCATGAATGTCAACTCTGTTTCCTTCTGTGGTGCGTTTCCTTTTTCTTTTGTAAAATACAGTTTTGTAGCTTCCTGGTGCTTTTGGCTCATTTACAGAATTCACTTTCAGCTGCACAGAAATGTAAAGTTTGTCACGTTTCATCCTGTTGAAATGATTTGTCTTTATTTGTTATTTATTTGTTTTTGTTGTTGTTCTCTTGCACGGCCGAGTTTCATTTACAGAAATTTGTTTTCTGGGAGTCACACGTTTCGCTGCTTCCGTTGGAAACTTTAAAACTTACACGACTTCCTCTCTAAATTCACTGGAAATATGATCTACAGCTACGTGACAAATTACTGTTAAAACTTAGCTTATTATTTTATAACTTGTTAGAAATTAAAGTAAAAATGAAAAGTCTTCCAGGACACTGATGTAGAAAAGGTGATGCTAGCATGTGGTGTGTTTATTATTAACCTATTAATCAATTAATCAAACCTCTATTTTAAATAGTTTACGTCTTTTCAATCACACATTCTGAAAGTAAGGATCAAAACTAGAGGGCGTTCCTGGAATAGCTCCGTGCTAGCATCACTTTTTACAGAGTGAAAACGATTCCACTTTTATTTTATTTTATTTTATTTTATTTTATTTTATTTTATGTGTTAGAGGTGAACATTTGTATTGTTTTGTGTTACTCCAGATGTCATTTTACAGTGTTTCTCCAGTGACGTCGCCACTTAAACCTCTTCAGTGAAAACAATAACCTCGTAAAAACTGGTAAATGTCCGAAACAACCAAGTTACAACAAAAGAACTAAAAAGAAACTTGCCCTTCATAACTCTTCATACCAGCAGGGGGCAGTAGTCTGTAGTAATTAATCAAAACAGGAAATAGGAGATCTACTATTAGCTGGGAGGCAAGAAGAGCTACTGTTTGCATGAAAGCTAGGAAGAGCTACTGTTAGCATGAAAGTTAGGAAGAGCTACTACTAGATGGGAGAATATGAAGTGCTACTGTTAGCTTGGAGGCTAGGAAAAGCTACTATTAACTGCGAAGCTAGGAACTATTAACTTGAACGCTAGGAAGAGCTCCTGTTTGCTGGGAGAGTAGCAAAAGCTACTATTAGCTAGGAAGAGCTAATATTAGTTAGGAGGCTAGGAAGAGCTACTATTAGCTGGGAGGATATGAAGGGCTACTGTTAGCTTGGAGGCTAGGAAAGCTACTATTAACTGCGAAGCTAGGAACTATTAACTTGAACGCTAGGAAGAGCTCCTGTTTGCTGGGAGAGTAGCAAAAGCTACTATTAGCTAGGAAGAGCTAATATTAGTTAGGAGGCTAGGAAGAGCTACTATTAGCTGGGAGGATATGAAGGGCTACTGTTAGCTTGGAGGCTAGGAACCTGTGAAAAGTTACTATTAGCTTTAAGCTAGGAAGAGCTACTATTCGTTAGGAGGCTAAGAACTATTAACTTGAATGCTAGGAAGAGCTCCTGTTTTCTGGGAAGCTAGGAAAAGCTAATTTTACCTGGGAAGCTAGGAGGAGCTATTTGTCCTCAGACGAGTTGAAGAGGTTTTGATCAGGTGAAGGCGTCTCTGGAGGATTTAAACATTTATTATCGTTGTCGTCTTAGTTTCTGAATCAGCTGATCTTCATAATTTCTCTACAAGTCTTGTTGTTGTTTAGGGTGAAGAGAAACTTCTTCGTTTGACAATCAGCATTCAGTCGTTTTTCTTTTCTCTGCTCCGTCCTCACACTGAAACGTCTTAAATTTAATATTCTGTCTGAGTTTTTATGGGTTTTACTTGAAAACTTGTTTGTTGTTTGTCATGTTTAAACGTTGGTGTAGAATTCTTCCTTGTTTTTCTCCGTTTACTGATGTGTTATCTGAAACTCGAGGACATGTTGTTGTATTTTTGGTGAACAGGGGAAAACACTGGTTCATCCTTGTAGTCGTTGTAGCAGCCGTTCACATTTAGAAAAGATGGAGATGCCAGTCGCCAATAATCCTGTTTCCCACCTAAAACCAACTCATCTCCGCCCTCTAACGTGTACGTTTTATTTTATTTCCTGAATGAATGGGAAGGAGCACTTTACGATAGAGCTTGCTGTGATTATTCTGTCCAGTATGGTTGTATTTACTGTAACCGCATACGGAGCAATGCACTGATCAGCACATCCCACGTAACCTGACAGCGTTTTAATGGCCGTTTTGATTGCTACAGATTATTTGTGCCTTGGCCTTTTTACAGTGCACTTCTTTTAAAATGCTTTTCTCTCGCCGTAGCTGTGGACGCGCTGCACAGAGCTGCTGCTGGTGTCTCTGAGGAAGCTGCATTTACACACCGGGACAGAGGTTTTATTATTTCACGAGTTGCTTTCAGTCTGTGAGAAAAGTAAGAACAAAATAAGATTTGATCAATGAAAAACTTGCAGCTTGAAACCACAGACCGGATCTAAATATAAACACATCACTTCTTCTCATTGGTCAAAATTATGTTATTTTCACAGGGATACGGCTTTTTGTGTTAGTGCCCCGCCCACACTTTCCTCCAGACTCGCGATGCCCCGCCCACACTTCCTCCATACGGATGCTCGCCACACTCTCCGACTCGCGTGCCCCGCCCACATTCTCCCACCGGATCCGCCACTTCTCCAGATCGCATGCCGCCCAACTTCTCCAGACACATGCCGCCCACACTTCCTCCAGACTCACAAAAAAACATAATCTGATGTGTATTGTAGTGTTTTAGTTTAAATCCCGCCCACTAACATGGAGGGGGTGGAGCTTATGACCTATACTGCAGCCTCCAGCCACCAGGGGGAGCTCTACTAGCTTTGGCTTCACTTCGGAGGAGCTGTTCTTCCACGTCCATATTTATAGCGTCTGTGGTTGAAACTGCACATTAGTAAAAAACCTTTTTACAGATTTTGACGTGAATAAAACCTCTACCGTACAAATTATTTTAGAGTCTCAGAGTTTAAATGTAGCACAGCGACAAAACTTCCTTCATTTACAGACACAAATTTATAGATTCCATGTATGTTTTTGTCTTTAATTAAAACGAGGGAGAAGTGAACTGATAGAAGTTCAGGGGCCACATTCGATCCAGTTTGATCTCACTGAGGCAAAATCAGAAATATTATCGCAGCCAACAAACAAAACAAACCAACAAAAAAACAAAAAATAACGAGAGCTTTTGTTTTAGTGCAAAGGACTAAACGTGTCTTATGGAAACATTTCATGAACAAACCAGAACGTCCCAAGAGAAAAAGAAGTGTGATTTCGGTGCTTTGCTGCCATCTACTGTTTAGTTCTGGGTCTCAGCGTAAAACAATGTGCCCCCTAGTGGACAAATTAAGATTAGCTGTCCAGGGTGCCCCCTCTCGCCCCTGATGTACAATTACAGACGATTTAAAAAAGTAAAGAATTAATACGAATGTGGGCGGGGCCTGATGTGGGCGGGACCTGGTGTGGGCGGGGCCTACTGTGTAAATGCAGCGTTATGAATGAGCTCAGATATCAGCGACAGCTTTGTGGAAGCAGCTTTAATTAATTAATTTATTTATTCATTTTATTATTTATTCTTTTTATTTATTTGGTCAGAAACTGTTTTGTCGTTTGTGGGAAGTTTGGACGACTTTACACTAGTGGCCTTCAGAGCTGTGCATCATTTCTCTCATTCCAGTTAAAAAAAACATAAAATAAAATAAATACTACTACTAATAATAACTTGTCATTTCTATTCTGTATGAGACCACTTTGAACATTTTGTTTTGATGATATAATATGCAAATGTATTCTTACTTGATTTGATTTTATAATTTATTATTATTATTATTATTATTATTTGGTCTTTTCAATTGCACCAGTTATTAATAAAGTATTGAACTGAAAACGTTTGTGAGCAGCCGGCGTCATCTACTAGAAAACTAGAAAAAATACTTTTTGTCTCTGTCTCTGCAGTAATTGTCGTCTCCTCTCTGATGTTTTGTGTTTTTTTTTCTTTTTTCGTTGTTTTATTTCACTTTGTGTCATTTTTCTGCCTCTCGTCACCATTTAGAGATTTTTTTAAATCATTTTACATATTTTGTGTCTCTTATGTCCCATCTTCAGTCGTTTTGTGTCTCTTTGTACATTTCATCCTTGTGTTGTTGTCACTTTTCTTTGGCCTTGTTTCATATTTCTTTTTAGTTTTGTCTCATTGTTACAGTTGTTTTTGCACTTTTTTTTGCGTCTCTTTGTGTTTTTGTTGTATTTGTTCAACTCTTCGTTGTTGTTTCGTTTCCTGTCTCAGTTGGATTCCATGTTTTTGTGATTAATTATCAGTTCTGTCTCATTTCTCTGCTTATTTGTGCAGTTGTTTGTGTCTCTGTGCTCAGTTTGTGTCTTTATTTCGTTCCAGCCTCATTAAATCCTTTAATTTATTTATTTCTATGTTCTTGTTCCAGATTCTTTCTGGTCATAATTATTTGCCATGAGTCGTCTTTTCCCAGGACCTCAGCGTCCCCGTGTCCTCAGCGTGTCCTCAGCGTGTCCTCAGTGTTCCCGTGTCCTCAGCATGTCCTCAGTGTGTCCTCAGTGTCCCCGTGTCCTCAGCGTGTTCCTGAATGTGTCTGATGCCAAAGTGTCTTTAAAGACTCTCTTTCACAGATCGTCCCCGCGGCTCATATGACACTTCCCTCCTCTGTAAAAAATGTCTCCAACCACGATAAAAACGATTTAATTGGTCCAGATCTAAAGTTTCAGCCAAGTTAAGTTCTAAAAGTAATTCTAAGAAACAAAGTAGCATCATAATAATAAGGAAGAGCAACCAAGGAGCATTTATAATGTAGATATTATAGTATTCATAAATTAAATTGGATATTCCAGTAGTAATAAACAAAATAAAATACCGTAATATAAAATAATATAAAATAATATAAAATAAAATAAGACCATTAAGTCTGTAAAATAAAATCCACTAATACACATACACATAGACAAATTATGAGAATGAAAGGGGCTACTACTACTACTACCACTACTACTACTACTACTACTACTACTACTACTACTACTACTACTACTACTACTACTACTACCACTACTACTACTACTACTACTACCACTACCACTACTACTAGTACTACCACTACTACTACTAGTACTAAGAAGAAGAAGAAGAAGAATTTGCATTAGAACTTCAAAATAAATGATATAAAGTTAAATATAATTAAATCAACTAAAACAACATAATTATGAGCTGACAGAAGAATGAAAACCCAGATTTAATAAAATGAAGACAGAAAGATGATAAATAACTGAATAAATAAAATAAGACCCATAGATGAGACGTTCAGGACGTTCAGGTTCAGAAAAAACAAAAAAATAAAACTTTATTTGTCCCCAGGAGTTAATTAAGGTTAATTGATGTAATTGTCTTATTGATCAGCTGATGAAGAAGAAACAAACGAACCTCTGAAAGTTTTCTGAAGCACAAGACGATGAAGACGATGAAGACGATGAAGATGATGAAGATGAAGGTGAGTCCTGATGTTCAAGGTAAAAAAATAAAAAATAAAAAACAACCTCAAACATTAAAACCTTCAAAACTGGTTCAGTTTTAGATTCAGGTTTAGGTTTAGATTCAGGTTCAGGCTTGATTCTCTGTGTGTCTTTGTGTCATTTCTAGTTGTGTGTTAAATTGATTTGTTTGTTTTTTCAGTCTCTGTCCTTTGTGTCTTTTTTGTGTCTGGTTTGTGTCTTTCTAGTTGTTTTGTTTGTCTTTAACAGTTTGATTGTGTCTTTGTAGTGTTTGTATTCATCCTTGTCGTCAGTCTGTGTGGTTGGTTTGTGCGTCTTAGTAACATTCATCAGACTCCAGCTTCAATGAAACCAGACTTGGAGTTGACATTTCTTACAGTGGGTCAGGGACCGGTGGATCAGTGGATCAGTGGAGCGGTGCCCAGCGCTCAGACACCCTCTGTCATTTGTTGTGTTGTGTTGTGTTATTTTTTGTCCAGAGCTCAGTGAGCTGCCGGGCGCTGGTGTCACGGAGGAAAACTTCCTGTAGTCGTGGTCTGAACGTCGTCGCCGTGGGACGAGCTGGACCAGGTTTGATGCTGCATTCAGAGCGAGGTAAGAACAGTTAATACGTTCAAAGGCTGCAACGTTTAAGAAACAACTTCATTTTTACCTGATTCTTGAAAAGTTTACACATTTTTTACCAAGATACATTTAACTTTCTGTTTCTTTTTGTTTTAATTTATTTAAAATTTAGAGAAAAAAAACAGCAAGATTTTCTTTTTCTTTTTATTTATTTAAAAGAGACAATGAACAAACAGTAATTTAAACTGGATTATAGAAAAACTGCTAATGTCCATCTATTCCCTTAATATAAAACAGTTTAATACTATAACTATACAACAATAAGTATGAATATATATAAACATATGTTTGTGACTTTACCTCTGTTTCTTTATGTCGTTTCAACATGTGATTTATTTATATAAAATCCTGACGTTGCACTTTTAGCCTGAGACTCTACATATATAAAGTAGAACAGATGATCTCGTGTCTTATCGTCAGTATGTGTTTAATCTGATTATGGTTTGTTGTGAATGTGGAGCTAAAAGATTTAAAACACAAACTATTTTTAACTGTTTTAAATAAATTTAAATAAATGAAAAGTTAGTGTGACTAGATGATATTTACAGCTTAAAAACACAAACAGACTCAGTTTGAAAACACAACAAATATGAATCTGAATCAACAAATTAGTAAAAAATAATCTGTTTTATAAATAATAATGAGATTAAGAGAGTTGAACATTTAATCTTCTCTGTAAAAGGTCGATGAGAAAAATTTATAAAGTTTTATTCTTAAATTTTGTTCAGAATTTTACATCAACATCTGGTCTCTACAATCCAGATTAGAGTCCAGGTGTGAACACTCCTTCCTTCTTTCCTTCCTTCCTTCCTTCCTTCCTTCCTTCCTTCCTTCCTTCCTTCCTCCCTCCCTCCCTCCCTGGTTCTGGTCCAGTTGTAGGTAGAGATTTATCATATTTTTTATAATATTGTACTGACCACATGGTGGCGCTGCTGCTGATTGACACAGACTGAGACCAGATCTCAGTTAATGGAGACACATTTAAATGAATGAAGAGCAGGTGTGGACACATTTGGGTTGATGCTGTGTTTGTGTGTTTGTGTGTTTCCAGAGGGGGGGGCCATGGCAGCTTCATGGAGGTCCCTCCACCGTCCACTCCTCTGGTTTCTAACCTGTGTCTCTACGGTTTTACTCGTCCTCCTGTTCAGTGACGGTGCGTCGTCTCCAGTTAATGAAACTTTAACTCATGTAACAGCTCGTCAGAGTGTGTAGCTCTATAGTGTGTATCTTTATAGTGTTTAACTCCACAGTGTGTAGCTCTATAGCGTGTAGCTCTACAGTGTGTAGCTTTTGTATGTAACTCTACAGTGTGTAGCTCCACAGTGTGTAGCTCTACAGTGTGTAGCTCTATAATGTGTAGCTCTACAATGTGTAGCTTTAGTATGTAACTCTACAGTGTGTAGCTCCACAGTGTGTAGCTCTATAGTGTGTTGCTCTACAGTGTGTAGCTCTATAGTGTGTAGCTCTATAATGTGTAGCTCTACAATGTGTAGCTCTATAGTATGTGACAAACTACAGTCTGTAGCTCCATAAGGTGTAGCTCTGCAGTGTGTAGCTCTACAGTGTGTAGCTCTATAGTGTGTAGCTCTACAGTGTGTTGTTCCACACTGTGTAGCTCTATAGTGTGTAGCTACAGTGTGTAGCTCCATAGTGTGTAGCTCTACAGTTTGTAGCACTACAGTGTGTAGCTCTATAGTGTGTAGTTCCACAGTGTGTAGCTCTACAGTGTGTAGCTCTATATCGTGTAGTTCCACAGTGTGTAGCTCTATAGTGTGCAGCTCTACAGTGTGTAGCTCTACAGTGTGTAGCTCTATAGTGTGTAACTCTATAGCGTGTAACTCTACAGTGTGTAGCTCCATAGTGTGCAGCTCTACAGTGTGTGGCTCTATAGTGTGTAACTCTATAGTGTGTAGCTCTACAGTGTGTAGCTCTATAGTGTGTGATGCTGGTGAATATCTTGCAGTACTCAGACTCCGGCAGCAGGAAGAGATTCACAAAAGAGAATTCCTGAACTCAACAGGTAATTTATTCATCTTCTGTCTCGACCCTCTGCTTCTTTTTACACTAGTTTCTATTTCACATTTCTTTTGTTTTAGAGCTGAATCAGTGGAAAAATGTTTCAACGTCGTCTTTATTACAACAACAGCAGCAGGAAAGAACTGGACTCATAGAGTTAGAGAAGATGTTTCTAAAAGACATGAACAAGACGACGACGTCCAGATCTGAGACAAGAGAAACTAGAGAATCTTCTCTGAACAGGGATCATTAATTGCTACATTATAATTTAGATAGATCAAACACTTGAATGAAACGTCTTCAGGAAGCTGAGGTTCTCCTTGGTTCACATTAGTTCTTTGTTTTGTTGTTCTAAATATTGTGTAGTAGTGGCTATTTATCTTAAACTAACAGAAAAAATATTCCATAAACAAACTGAACACACGGGGACAGAGAGAAACAAGTCCACTGTCATTCTGTGTAGTTTATTTAGACATTTGTCAAAGAGAAAACACAAAACAGAAAACTATTAATGAATTCACCTGGTGTGACCCAGCTACCTATTCCTTCAAAATAAAATTCACTGGCATCATTATGCCTGAATATCCTAAATAAGTTGGTGTTCAAATTCAATATAAAATGGTTTAAATATGATCATAAATCCATTTCCCTTCACTCCAGAGCGTCGATAGGGAGAACGAGCCCCTTCAACGTGTCCTCATCCTCTCATTAATTTAATTTAATTCAACTAATTAAATAATATTTTTCAGTCACAAATGTAACCTTCAAAATATTTCAGAGCAAAACAAAAAAGTCGTGCCTCTATGTTGATCTATGTGTTTAAAAACAGACTGAAATAATAACAATAAATAAATTCTCAGTCTTTGTTAGCTGATATTTTGTGCTACGTTCACTCCTGGGGGGCTGAGCCTCCCCGGCCCTTAAAACCTAGTGACCTGGTTAAAAACACTCATAATCAAGTAAAAATCTAAATTAACCGAAATGCTAATGTTCTTATGAACCTACTTATCTGAGCTTGAACCTAAACAAAGGAAAACAAATAATATTTAATCAAGAACACAAAAATATATCAAATAACTTCAACAAGACGTACTGTAACCCCGGGTTCTCCGCTACGATAAGAGGAGCTTAAGACGTCATGAAGAAGCTACTGTGGATGAAACGTCTCCTAATCGAGTGACATTTAAAGAATCTCTGGATTATGCTGCAGGAAAAAGAAAAAAAGCTAAAAGCTTCAGATCTTTTAGTTCAAAAGAACAAATCAAAGTGTCACATTTCAGTGGAGGATAAAGCTCATTAAAGTTGGATCATATTTAAGATGAATTCAACAAAAAGGTCAATATCGGCTCCGTGAATGTGACTCGCTGTTAAAACGACCCCGTGTTATTCGCCCCCCGGGGGCTAATCCCTCCAGGTGATCGTCCCTTTTCCCTTATTACGTATATTATGCTGACGCTGCTAATTCCATAACGCTCCCATTGACTTCACCCTGTGCTGTTATTTCCCAGAGATCCCGGAGGAGCTCATCGACCCCGCGGCCATCGATCTCACCCCCCTGGTCAATACCTTAATAAATTCCAGCCAGTCGGGTACGTTGTCATAATATCATTCAGGTGCGGATCAATCAGCTGTAAATCTTCCATGTGTGTCGAGACTGAACCTCTGCAGGGTTCAAACTTCAGGCCAAATGTTTTCAGATCCAGACACAGACACAGATTAATTAACGTCTGATTATCTGCTGAAGGTTTAACCTTTAAAAAAGAACTGATTTAACCTAAAAAACTAACAGTGTTATAATGAATCTACACAGAGCTAATAGGGTTTTATGAAGCCAGTGAAGTAAATCTGGTTGATTAAGACATTTTTAAAGAATAATTTGGAAAAAGGACTTTATGCAAATAGTTTAGTTTTAAGATGTTTGAGTCTTAATCTGTTTTATTTAATAGGTTTTATTTTTGGAGTTTTGACCTTTAAAAAACACTATAAATGTCAATGAATAATAATGAATAATAATGAATCTACACGGAGCTGGGAGAGTTTTATGATGAAATCAAAGTAAATCTGGTTTATTAAGAGCTGTTAAAAAGTTAATTTGTCTTTATTTAATCTTGACTTTGTTCTAATTATTATGTATTTAACTGGTGAAACAGACTTTTTTTATGCACAAACACAGAGATGAATCTTAATAATCTATTGAAATTTGTATTTTTCTGACATTTCTTTGGACCGACCTTTAAAAACCTGTAAGTCTGTTTTCCTACGACGTTTTTAAAGAATAATTTGGTGAAAAGTCGAGATGACAGTAACAATGTCAATGTTCATTATCTAGAACATGTATTAATGAATCTACTCCGAGCCTGAACAGTTTTATGATGCCACCAAAGTAAATCTGTTTGTTTTTTTCCAATTATTAGACATTTAATATGTGAAACAGACTTTTTCCTGCATAAAACACATAGAGATGTGTCCTAATTATGAAGGTTGTATTTGTGGAGATTTGGTTGAACTCACCTTTAAAAACTGCAGTAAAAGTTGTGTCAGCGTTTTGAATTTAATGAATGAGCTCAGAACAGAGAGCAAAGGTCCACGACGTCAGTGAAGTATCTGGTTTATAAAGAATCATTCATCTTTATTTCAGGTTCAGATATTCTGCCTTTTAAATTCTGCCTCTCGACTGGTTTTGAGTCCAGTCTACTTTTAATTCATTATTATTATTATTTCAGGTTTGGTTTCAGTCTGATCTCTAATTCTCCAAAAGTTTAAAAAGTCTAAATTTTGATGTTTTTAATGTTTTTTTTTATTTTTAATGTTTTGAGCCTTAATGTGTCGTATGTTTTAAGCCCCCGTGTGTTTTGTCGTGTCTCAGGCTCTCGGCAGCTCTTCTCTCTGCTCAGTGTGACCTCCTACAGCTCCCTGGCTCTGCACAAACTCACCCTGCTGGTCTACAACAGTAAATATCACCTCCTCTCAAACGCCTTTCAAACCGCCTCTCTGGCGCCACCTAGTGGTTCAGATGCACAGTGACAATAATCCGAGATTCTGAAAATACTCAAAGAACCAAATCAGACTCATGGGATGAAACATGAGACTTGTGTGTTTGTTTGTTGAGGAAAATGAGCCAATATTACATATCAGAGAGGAGCTCCTCTCCGGTTAGAAATTAATATGAAACTCAAGAGTTTAACAGACGATTCATTTGTTTATATACATCGTCTCAAGGATCTCGTTCCTTTTTCCTGTTTCAGTTTCCAGCATCAGACGCGTAGAAAGCTCCGTGTTCAGGAGGAGGTTCTGTTACTGCGTCACCAACGACACCAACGATTTAACAGGCAGGAAATAAAACTACAACCAGAACTACAACTACACATGTGTCAGTGTGTCCTGGTCCTGTAACAAACCTTAAAGCTGGACTCTGTCCTCAGACTTCACCGCCGTCCTCCTGGACGTGATGGGGAACTCCAGCAGCTCGCTGCACGAGATCTTCAAATCTGCCTCCATCCTATCAGGTGGGTGGACGTCACCGACCGAGGAGGAGGAGGAGGTGGAGGAGGTGGAGGAGGAGCTGGTGTTTCATAGTGTCAGTTGTTGTGTTTCTCAGTGAGTCAGAGGAACAACTCAGACTGTATCTACATCTGTGTGATGGCGGGTAAGATGGGTGAGTAGAGCTCCACTCATTTATTATCATTAAAACGTTAAATCAGATGGAATCAGCAGCTCTTGGCAGCCATTTCCAAAATGGCCGCCTTCTTGAGTTTTGTAGTTTCTTACAGGAACATCTATTCTAACTCTGATCATTTATTACTGATGCCTCAACATATTTAATTTATTTACTTTATTATTTTATTATTAGATTTATTATTATTATTATTTTAGAGTAAATTAATGTTGGAAACGTGTGGATCGTCTGCGTGGTCATTTACTTCAGTCGATGCTGCAACTGGCTCAGTTTTTAACGTCTTTGCAGATTTTTCTAATTTATTAAACTAATTATTTAAACTAATTAATAATTTAGTATTTTAAGTGGATTTTTAAGTATTTATGTGCAACATTTTCTGCAAAGAAAATTAAAAAAAATAATGGGAAATATTAGAATAAAAATATTACATATTATATTCAAATCATCTTGTATGAGGAAGAAAATCTGCCGGTGAGTAAAGCAAAGTTTAATTTGCTTGAAAAAAAATCTAAAAATAAGCACAAAGTTTTTGCTGTGACCCAAATGTTGCACAATTTAATTAACACAATTAAATGTGAACCATCACCTATAGAATCTGTATTTACCAGTTCAGAGACACAAACATATTTTTTCACTCCGTCGTTGCCTCAGTGATAATAAACTGTTTTTATTTTCTACAAAAAGCAAAAAAGGCAAAAATAAAAAGAAAAATGACGTAAGGATGTGGCTTCGTGAAAAATAAAACATTTTATTTTATTCTAATATATATTCATACAATTCGGAAGATATTACATTAAATATTGAGGTTAATTGTCTCTTGTTTCTCTTGTTAATTTGTCCAAATGTCTTTTACATTTCTACATCATATTATATCTAGTTATATTCACTGTGTTTATCTCATTATTAATTATTTTATTTCATTTCTTTTTTCACACCGTTCACTAATTACTAAAGTAAATAAAAGTTACTTCAATGACATAAATATTCATATAATAGTTTGGAAATGGTGCAAAATATGGATTCATATGTCAGACTATCTATCTCTCTCTATATGTGTGTATGTATATATTTATATCAAAGATTTTCCTGCAAGAAATTAGAAAAACTGATGAAAAGCTGCTGATTCCATATATTTATATATAAAATGCATTATTTATTTTTTATTGTTGCAACTATTTTAGGAGAGAATCTTGATAAATCCTCCTGTGTTTCTTCTATAATATTTTCCATTTTCAAATGTCTTGGATGATAAATAATGTGATTAATAGATTAATGATGCTGATGATGGTGATGATGATGATGATGATGATGATGATGGTGATGGTGATGACGTGTCCAGGCAGGGAGGAGTCTGAGGAGCTGTGGGAGATCGACTCCATCACTCCTCTCTTCAACCAGACCATCGTGGAAGGTCCACACACAGGTTCATGCTGTTTCACCACTAAACCAGGAGGGGGCAGCATCGGCTCTGTTCAGTTCATTATCCAGAAAAACATTTAACAGTTTAAACAGACACGAGGTTTAAAGCTCCTCACTAATACAACGATGAAGATCATTAGAGCGACACAGTCATTCACAGAGTAGATCATTAAGTCATTTCAGTTTATCGCTGTTTTTTTTTTTTTTGTAGTATTTAAAATAAAATAATTGGGTTTTTTAAGAAGGAGGCAATTAACACACAATAACACAAATGTATGTTTGTTTAACAGCAAAATACTAAACATTAACTTCCTGATGCAGAGCCACATTATTCTGGAGGCTTTAATGAAAGAACTTATATTTCCCTTCAGCTAACGTCTCGTCCTTCAGGCTTCCTGCCGGTGAGTTCATCATTACCTTCATAAAAATAAAGACCAGACCCAGAGAGACGCTTAAATCTCCAAATGTCTATTTTAAACCTAGAATGGCACCAACTGCCCACGGATCTGAGTCACATGTCTCCATCTGGAGACGAGATGAGCAGAGTCCTGTCCACCGCACACGGTGAGTGTCTTTATTCAGGAGGACGACGTCCAACTCATCCACCAGAATAAAAAAGTTTAAAAACAGGAACAGATGCCACAGTGAACGTCTCTGACACCAACAAGGCTGGAGCCAGAACCAGAACCAGAACCAAACCTACACAGACTGAATGTCCTCATGTCCAGGAGGGACATTCACATGACTCTTCATTTTTACTTTAAGTTACATGAATCCTGGAAAAAAATCAGGTTTTATCTGATTTAGAGTCTGGTCACTTTCCATCTGGATGATTTCAGGAAAATATAAAAACTCTAGAACATCTGGATGATCCTCCAACCAACCAGAGACATTTAGTTTCCTGTTATTTTGTCAACTACAGGTGAATCACAGCTTCTTTGACTCAACATCAGAGCGTGAAGTCATGAAGGAATGATTTCACTACTGTACCTAATGAACTGGCCAATGGGTTTATCTACTTATAAACTTATAAACTAGTGTTTAACCCTCAGGCATCTGTTTAATTTACCACCTCTTACAACCTTAACGTCCAAAAACTAAACACTAAAACTTAACCAATTAATATTTTTTCTGCATAAATCTCTTAAACCACTTCAGCACTTTATAAAACTACCAAAAATTCGATAATTTTGAGGAATTTTAACTCTTTAAATGTCAGTTTGATTACTTGAAGTCAGTTTTTTTTTTTATTAAAAATACTACATGAAAAATTAACTATTTTTCATAAAACTTGTTTGTTTGGTGGCTGTTTGTTTTTTTCAGATCAGTCTTGGATACGATCAAAATTATCTAAAATACTGACTTGATTGCATTAATAGTTTGTGTAGCATCGGATTTCTTGTAACCTTCGTGGACAAAAAAAGTCCCATTGACTTCCATTATAACTACATTTTTTAACCTAATTTTTTTTAGAAAAAAAAAATTTAAAAAAAATTCACAGTGTTCTTTTGACCCATTAGAATTTTTTTTTTTTTTTTTTTAGATTAAATTTGTTAGAAAATATTGTGCCATATGCACTAACACAACCAAACTGAAGAGAAAAATTTTGCCCACGTGTATAAAAATGCCCCTGATGATGCCTGAGGGTTAAAATAAAATGTTCATGGAGACATTTTACTTCATCTTCCACTGGCACCGGATTTATTTTTTAGAACATTATTAAGAATTTATCAAATCAAATCAAGATCTTAGCTCCTATTAGAGCTGAGTGTAATGTGTCTGATTTCATGTTCCTGCTAATTCAGGGGAAACTCATTCATAAAAATATGTCATTTGTTTTTTTTAAATGTTGTAGCTTCAGCAGCGACTCCGGATGAAACCGTCCCAGCATCAGTGAAGGTCACGGCCCCTGGACCTCCATCCAGCTTCACGCTGACGCAAACCTCCTCTGAAACACTGGAGACGCTGCCTCCGAGTGCGACCTCATCTCCAACAGCTGTAGCTCCAGAGATTAGTCCGAGCCGACCAACCTCAGCCTTTACTGAGATGACAACACAACACCAGACGTTCACCATCCGGCCAAAGACACGAACCACGACACAGAGGACGCCGGTGGAAACAGAGAAACCTGGTAAAGATTTAATCATTTTACAATATTTGATTAAATTTAAATAATATAATATTAATTTAATGTGAAACCAATCAAGTAAATTCAACTGAGGTCTGGATCATAGAGGAAAACTGGAGAAGCAGCTCCTCAAAAGTGAGGCCAAAGCTAATAGAGCTCCCCCTGGTGGAGGGAAGCTGCAGTGTAGGTCATAAGCTCCACCCCCTCCGTGTTAGTGGGCGGGACTTGGACCAAATTAAAACACTAAAACACACGTCAAATGAAAAACTTTTCTGTAGTTTTAGGTAGTTAATATAATGCTGATGAATGAAAGAATTTTTTGGAAGAGTGATCGCGACCACCAGTTGCCATGACAACTGCTCCTTAAAGTGGGACCGCGAAAGTCGGAAAAAATAAATAATTACAGTCTATCATCCATCATTTCCTTGTAGCTGGTGGAGATAGAACAGAACATGGTATTAATTAAACAAAAACGTGAGCAAGTCTGGGGGAAGTGTGGGCGCAGCATCGTGCGTCTGAAGGAAGTGTGGGCGGAGCATCGTGAGTCTGAAGGAAGTGTGGGCGGAGCATCGTGCGTCTGAAGGAAGTGTGGGCGGAGCATCGTGAGTCTGAAGGAAGTGTGGGCGGAGCATCGATATCACAGCTGCAAAGTAGCAAGTAGCTTTCTCAAACACAACCACAGGCTTCACTCTGGATGCTTTGTGCACCCACCATCCACCCCGACCACCAAGAATGTTAATGCTAATGCTAATGCTAAGAGTAATACTGCTGATGGATGAGGGTGATGAAGAGATAGAAACACAACCCGACTGTATTTTTATCTGGACACACTGATGGATCCTGATTCAATTTGAGCTCAGGAAAGAGGTGTGTGTGTGTGTGTGTGTGTGTGTGTGTGTGTGTGTGTGTGTGTGTTACTGTATGTGTGTGTGTGTGTTGTAAGATGGGATGGAGAGGGAGGAAGTCATGCGGAGGATGGTAACCATGGTAACGCAGGCACAGCCCCATGTATGTGGATTCAATCTTCAATTTTCTTTGAATTAAAATTTAAAAAAGTCATTGTCATATCCAGTGACAAGACACAAATATTAAATGTCATATTAAAAATAATTTTAAAGAATCTGTAATTATAAAAAATGATTTAGAAATTTTAGAAATATTTGTTATGAACAATCAGTGACAAAGATTTAAAATTAAATATTTTAAAATTATTAATTCATTTAAATCTGTAGTAATTTTAATTTTATTTTTATTATTCATATTTTTTATAATCATCTTTAATGTATATATATATATTTAGATACTATCATTGGCAAAAACTCAAATTAAAATCTTTGAGTGTAAAAATAATTATACATTTAAATTGATGTAAAACTGTAACTGCACATTTTAATATAACATTTTAAAACAAACAAATAATAAAGTGATTATAATTTGATTTAAATATGTAAATATGTATCCAGCATATTTTCTTAAATAATTAAATTAACTGAAATGCTTAGAATAAAAACGGACGCCAGCAGAAAAGTTGGTAAGAAAAAAGTTTTTCTGACACAATGATAGTTTACAATTATCAGTATAATTTTATATAAATTCTAAAGTGTAGATTAGTTATTTGAGTTTATTTCTGGGATTTTGGCAGCAATTATAATAAAATAAAATTAAAATTAAAATAAATCCACTTTAAACACTGTTTGTCATTAACCACAAACCTTTTCATTTTTTATAGTGTAACATCTATTTTCATGCAACTGTTGATAAAATAAACTTTTTAAAAAAGTTTCACAGTATTAACATTATTTTCTTCACTTGGAATCATTATAATTAATTCATTTAGATAATTCTGGTCTGTGAGTTTAATGTTGGGATTTTTAGCTATAAGTTTAATAAACGTATTTAGTTTTATAGTAAATAAAATAATCCACATTAAACACTTATTTAAACCTGGTTTATTTGCCACGAACCAGAAATAACCTTCATTAGTTTTACAGTGAAACATAAATGTTCAAGCAGCCGTAGTCAAATAAATATAACTTTATAAAAATAACTTTTATAAAATAACCTTTCAAGGTTCCTGATAAAACGTTTAGAGATAAAACAGCATCAGTTCATTCACTTTAACTTTACTGACCCACGGAGGAGAAACTCAGTCACTAGATGGCAGTAACACCCCACTGAGTGGAGTCGCCCTCCATCCCTCCGTCCCTCCATCCTCCCTCTGAGTTCTGCCTAGCAACAAGCAGCAGGCGGCTCCGTGCTGTCGTTTGTCGTCCAGTCATTATTTCACTGTTGGTCTCAGACCAGGATCAGCTGATCGTTAATGATTTCAGGGTCAGTCCAGGACAGAGACTCAGAGGACACAGATCACCTGAGACATGTGGACACGTACGGAAGAGTATTAGGAAAAAATAAATAAATAAATACATTAGAGGAAGTAGTGTTTTTTTTTTCATCACGCACTATAAAAAATGCATTTATTCATTTATTTGGATCCTCATTCGCTACTAAAGGTGATAATTAATCTTTCTGGGAATCACACAAGTCAACATCACATCATAGTAACTTATTTAAAACCAAACAAGTAAAATACTGAGAATAAAATAAATAAAATATAATATATATTATTTATTCTATTAGCCGCGATTTCAGCTTCCACCAATGAGACCAACTCTTCTGAACTTGATCTGGATTTTTATCCTTTTGAACCCAGTTTTTATCTGAGTCTCTTCAAAGTCCTGATCCTGAGAACTGATCTGTGTTTTTATTGGGTTTTATTAGTTAATAACGTCCCATCTTCAGTCTAGATTCAGTTCATCTGCTTTAAACCGTGTGAAACAAACTGACTGAAGACGTCCTCTGGATGTAGAACGTATGTGATGAAGCGTTAGATGTTGGTTCCTGTTTAGTTTCAGTTCTTTGTGAAGGTTCTTAGTCTCCAGCCTCCGTCAAACTCTACAAGTCCAGTTCTGCTTGTTCCTTGTTTAGTCTTTATCTTATTGAGTCGTAATTTCCCAGGAGCTTTGTCTCTTTGTCTCTTTGTGTCTTCGTGTCTTCGTGTCTGATCAACAATGACTCAGTCTGTCCAGATGAGACGAGGACGTTCCTGCAGGACGTTGGTCTGGTCTCAGCTCTTCTTCTTCTTCTTTCTTATTCCATCTTATTTCTTCTTGTTCCTCATTGTTTTTTTTTTCTCCTCCTTCTTCATCCTCCATCTTCTTCTTCTTCTTCTTCGTTTCCTCCTTGTGCAGCAGCTTCGTTCTCCTCGTACTGATTCGTCTTCTTCTTTCTCCTCCATCTTCTTCTTCTTCTTCTTCCTTGTTGTTTCCTTTTAGCAGCTTCATTCCCAGATTCTCCTTCTTCCCATTTCTTCTTCCTCATGACGTCCTTCGTCTCCTCCTCCTCCTCCAGCTGATGTTTAGATGAACTCTGACTCTGATCATCGTCTCCTCTCTCGTTCTTTCTTTCTTCTTCATGACGAAGCTGTTTTTCCTCTCTTTGCTCCGTAGTTTCACTGAGAGCTGGAGTGGAGCTGATGAACAGAGGAAACATTTTGTTTCCTGTTTAAGGTGGAGGCATAAAAGCCTCGTGAGCTCACGCGTCTCCACGACACGGATTAAGAAATGAGCAAATACGTGCGGCATGTGGATAAGGCTCCAATTAGGATTCGTCTGAATGTGTATTTCCATGGTTTTATCTGGAGCGATGATTAAAATACAGCAGCTCCTGTGATTCCTGTGATGAGGATTTAACACGACGTCATGGAAAATGATCCCTGAGCTGCTACGCTTCATCACAACGAGCGCGTTTAGTTCTTTTCACTCATCTCTTCATTACCTGGTTTGGTTTGGATGAGTGGAGGAGCTGGTGGAGGTTTGATCGGCTGGTGACTGATGTGACCTGTGGCTCTGTGTGTTGAGAGGTTGTCCCTGGAGACGATCGGACCCCGCGACCACGACCGCGACCGCGACCACGACCGTCGCCGCCCACAAGCTGCAGCCCTGCGTCCTCGAGCTCTGCAAGTTCTTCTCCCAGTGTCTGTGCCGACCCTTCAGCCACAAGACCAACATGAAGAGGTTCCTACACCTGGTTCCTACACCTGGTTCCTTCACCTGGTTCCTACACCTGGTTCCTACACCTGGTTCCTACTCCTGGTTCCTTCACCTGGTTCCTACACCTGGTTCCTAATCCTGGTTCCTACTCCTGGTTCTTACACCTGGTTCCTACTCCTGGTTCCTTCACCCTCAGCACCACAGACACACACATTCACATTCAGGCAGTTTAACCCTTTAAGACCTGAACGTCCGTCTGCACACAAAAACAAACTTGCAGTATGTGAAGTGTGACTGAACCATTACGTTGATGATGATCTCAACTGTTTGAGATGTCAGGAAGTTCTTCCATACAAAAGCACAACTTCCCAGAGTTCAGCCACACTCTGATTATTGTCAGCAGCACAAACCACTGTGAGTTACGGTGATTCAAAGTGATGCGTTCAGGCTCTAAAGGGTTAAATCAACATGTTGATCTGATATTGGGTAAAATTTCAAACACTAAAACAAATAAATGGGATTTAATTAAAAGTTACATTGTTGATATGTTATATTGGACGTGTTATCAGTGGAAACTGTCACTAACTGTGGTTACGAAGCAAAATAAAATTAAATATAGTTCAGCTTGGGCACTGTTAAACTTTCTGGAAGAAAATCAGAAATAAGGAAATGTTCCACAGAGGCTCCGAACCTCGAACCTAGAATCCTGGGTCTGAAAGAACAGGGTCCAGGGACATATTGGGACAGATTAAGTCATATTTTTGCAGAGTCTGTCCCAATAAACCCACCTGTGATCACATATCCACTCAGGAACCATCATCAAAGTCATGAAATCTGGTGGGATGTCAAACATTTTAAAAATGTTAGGATCCCACCAGCTCTGAATGTTAGAAGCCAAATGTAAAAGCTTTCAAACGTCCACTAGAGCCGTCATACATGTCTGTTCCCTGTTAAAATGATCCAGGTTTAATCCAGGTTCATATGGACCAAACCTGAGAGGAGGTTCTGGTTGTGTTGTGTTCAAGGCCCGTTGTTCATCACAGCGTCCTCTTGTCTTCCAGATACTGTGACGACAGCCACGTCTGGTATGAACAACACACGTCTGAGGTTTGTCGACGCGTCAAGAGAGTTTCTCTCTCCAGAAGTAAGTCAACTGTGGACGGAGGGAGGGAGGAAGGAAGGAAAGGAAGGAAAGGAAAGGAAAGGAAAGGAAAAAGGAAAGGAGAGGAGAGGAGAGGAGAGGAGAGGAGAGGAGAGAAGGAAAGGAGAGGAGAGGAGAGGAGAGGAGAGGAGAGGAAAGGAAAGGTGTAATCTTCACCTGAGCTGAGGAGTTTGTGTCGGTATCAGAGCTCATTAGTTCTCGTGGAGTCAATGAAAAGAAAACTAAAAAAGAGTTAGAGACAAAGGTTTGATCAGGTGTTAAATAAAACAACTAATAAAACGACAACTTTAGACTCAGTATATTAATCACAGCCTCGTTAGCTGTTAGCTAAAACTCCAGACAGAAAACTGGACGATAATGATAGTTAATTCATTATTCATGAGCCTCGTTTCTGTGTTTGATCCTTAAAATGAGTCATTGTTGTTGTTCAGTGTTATTTACTCCTCCAGTCTGTGGTCCTAATGTTGTGGCTGATCTGTGCCCTCCTCCTCCTCCCCCTCCTTCTCCTCCTCCTCCTCCTCTTCCTCCTCCTCAGATCTGAAACAGAGATGTTTGACAAAGATGTGCACCAAACTGTGACCGGAGCCGATGAACGGTTCTTTGTTGGCCCCTGAAAGAACCGTTCTCCGTGACCCAGGAAATGACCCACGGCACCGACACCAGGAACATCTGGAGAACGTACGAGAACCGAAGCGGCCGGAGCTGAACTCCAGAATCTGGACGAGTTCACACTGAATCTGATTCACTTTAGAAACATGTGGATGGAAGAAATGTAGAAACGATAATAAACATGTGGAGACGTGAAGCTCTTTTTCTGTTTGACGTAGAAACATCTGATCTGTTTCCTGCTGGTTTTAAACGAGACGTCTCTAAACGGGTCCATGTTTAACGTTAGCGGATGAAGCGTCTGTTTCAGAGCAGCTTCCTCTAAATTAGTCCAGTGTCTTCGAGGATTAATGTCACATGACTAATGTTTCTATAAACTGGTGGAATCAGAGCAAAGTGGTCGTAGCAGAATAGCTTGAGACAAGAACATCAAAACTCTTTCCAAATAATGGAACTAAACAAACAAAGGCTTGTTTTTGTTTGAATAAGTAAAGTTAGTTTCTGTTTTTATTTCAGTTTGAAGTGAAGTTAATGGGAGTTTTTTACTAATCGCTGACTCGTCCTTTAATGGTAAAACAGGTTCCATGAAAAACTGCTTTTATTTCAGTTTAAACGCTGAAAGTTGTTTTAAAAAAACAAAAACATCTGACACTAGAAAAAATTCCTCAAACTTTTGAACCAAAGCTCTGATAATAATAATCCTCTCACAGAAAAATCCACTTTGCATTTAGATGAGATCAGATGGAAAATATTAAAATTTTGCCACCACAAACAAACTCTGGCACATAAAGGGTTAAACAAATGAATCAAACTTTTGGTATTTGTGATTTAGACTTAAGTGGATTCAAATATTTATGCAGAAAAAGTAAAATAAAATATTAACATATGATATTTTTATGGTTTTTATGGGTTTGATAAAAAAAATAAAAAATCCATCAGAATTATTGACATGTCCAAGGCTCTAATAATAATCCTCCCAAGAAAAATCCACTTTGCATTTAGATTATTTAAAATATTTTTTTTAAATGTAAATATTAAAATGTTTTTGTTTGTTTTGTTTTTTAAACTTTTTTTTTTTTTTTTGCCATGACAAAGACGTATATAAAGAGTTAAAGTCAGAAATTAATCAAACTTTTGGTGTTTGTGATTAAAACTGAAGTGGATTAAAAGATTTATGTAAAAATACAGTAGAAAAATATATATAATATAAAAAATATAAAAAAATATAATAACAATATAACGAAGAGACACTTTTGTCCCTTAATGGTAAAACAAGTTCCATGGAAAAAAACTGTTTTTATTTCAGTTTGAAGGTGGAAAGTTTTAATTAGAGGTGTTTAAATAAATAAATAAATAACATAAATAAATAAATCTGACACTACAAAAAAACAAAAAATAAATCCATCAAAAAGGCTCTAATAATAATCCACTTTGAATTTAGTTACTGAAAACGTTTCAATGTTTGTAAAAAAAAATGTACAAAAATAAATATTAACCACGTATTATTTTTAGGGCATTTTTGAAGAAGTTCCTTAATAGTGACACAGATTCAATGAAAACCTGATTTTATTCCAGTCTGAATAAATTTTTTTGCTCCGAGTTGAATTCCAGCATATAAACCTCCTGAGACCCTGCGTCCTCATATGGGGACATTAAGTTAAGTTTGGTGCAGCTTCTCATTCACCTTCATTTAGAGGAGACGTTCATTCTGCCACCTAGTGGCAGCAAAGGCTCAACACACTAATTGGTGTAAATGTAAAGTGGACTCGTTGTGCAGATAAAGAAATGTTCTTATAAATGTGTTTATTTATGTTTATTAACGTTTGTAGTTTGATATGACGCCACTAATTAGTAAGTACACGTTTGAGGACGTTGGGACTTCATTGTTTGCTGTTCTGGTTTTAACTCAGCAACGCTGAGTTAAAATAAACTGTTTTATATTTATAATTTACAGTGAAATAATCCACATGTCCACATATGAGGACTTTTTCTTTTTTTCAAAAACTACGTCCAGTTCAAAGATGATGCTTGTTTATTTATTTATTTATTTTTATAATTCTTAGTTCCTACTGATCCCAAACAGGAGGAGAAATTAGAACCCAGGCAAAACTAAAGCTCAGGTCTCAGGAGGTGAAATAATAAAAATAAATCAATAAAAACATATTTTTGTGGCTCCTTTAAACAGAAACAGTTTAAATGTTGTAACTGTTTCCACTTCCTGTGTCCAACATGATATAAACATCTGTGGTGCCCCCCCCCCCCCCCCCCCCAGATGCACCTGTCCCACACAAAGCCCCACTATCAGCCCCCTGTTATTAAAGCCCCCCCCCCAGTCATTGATCTGACCTCCTGGAGGATCAGATAAGTCCAGGTCGACCCCCGGGTCAGAGACAAAGACAACTCTGTGCCCCCCCCATGTCAGGACCCCACCTCTGTTAGAGCCTCACATACCTGAACGGGAACCAAACCACGATAAGATCCTGCTCAGGTGTCACCAGAGGAGCCAATAAGAGCTGAACCTGGGGGGGCAGGGGGGGTTATTGGCTGCTGGTGTCTCTCTTATTAGAACGAGACACAGTTGAAGCTTTATTCAGTGAAGAAGACACAACGTGAGCAACATAAGGTGAGTCATGTTTGTTTTGTTTGGGTTCAAATTCAGATAAAAGTGTTTTATTTACTTCACTAATCTTGATATAACGATACATCGAAAGGTGCTTCTACATTTTTCTGTTGAACCGGTGGAGACAAAATAAAGACACCTGAATATGAAGCTTGGATTCATCAAACAGGTTTTGTTTCCAAACATGTTGACATGAAGTAAATTTAACATAAAATGTTTCAGTGAGAATTTGACGTTAATTAAAAAGTTTAACCTCCTGATATTTTGTATATTTATCATAAATATGGGATTTATTAACAAAAAAATAGATCATTTGAAGGAAAGTTGTTTGCAAAGATAACTATGGAGGCTAGCTTTAGCTTTAGCTTAGCTAGTTTTCTTTAACTGAACAACACATTCAGATGCTACAGAATTAATCTGATAAACCAGAAAAACAAAGCAGTCCTAACATATTTAAACATTTACTATTTTTCAGCTTTTAGGATGAATTTTCCTACAAAGTCAGATTTTAAATGAGAGTAAATACGTTTAGTCTGAGTGAAGTCCTAGCTAGCCTTAGCTAAAGCTAATTATTTACACATTTTGACCTGTTTTCTGGAACATAAACATCAACATTAGATTGTTCCAACATTTCATGAAGTGATTTTGTTAAATTCATACTTAAAATAACAAATAATCCTGCTAGATGCTAACTAGCTTAGCCCAGATGTCTCTAGATTAATTCAAACATTGGACGTGCAGTTCAAGTTCAATAAAGTTTGAATGAATTTTAATGGGAGAATAAATCTGATTTTTTATTTATTTATTTTTTTGAATGGGATTTGAGTTTGAAATATCAAAATTTGTCCTTATCATAGAGAGTTAAAGAAACTTTTAGTTTTTAGCTAAAATCGTCCTCATTAAAATGTTCTTTCTCAGTTTGAATGCAGCTACATGTGTGAGAGGAAGCGTTTATAGTTTTATATTCGTCTTTGGGGGTTTGAGTCAAAATCATAAATCAAATGAGAGAAAATTCACTTTTTATCATCAGGATGAAACATTTTAGGATTTGATGCTGTTTTATGAAATATTTGATATGAAATAGAAGATTAATGACGATGAATGTTGATGTTAATGTTGATTTCTCACATTTAAAGTAAAAAATGACTGAAAATTGACGTGAAAGATAAATAAATGATAAATAACAGGAGAAGAACTTTTATTTTGTAACACTGATCTAACAGGTTCCCTCTGACCTCAGGTTGGAGTCATGATCCTGGTCCTGATGTTGGTCCTGTCTGCTCCTCACGGTGAGTTCAGGGTCACTTCCTCACTTCCTGTTTGTCTTCATCACTTCCTGTTTGTCTTCATCACTTCCTGTTTGTCTTCAGCGCTTCCTGCTGGCTCCTCCTTCTTCTGTCTGGACTCTGAGGCTGGAGACCAGAACCCAGACCACGTGATTGGTGAGAAGGAAACATTCAAAGACCTTCATGAGTCTGATTATTAAGATAATTAATACGAAACTGCAGAGAATTGTCCACATGAATCACAGTTTTGCTTACATCTGTTGTAAAGTCACCACAAATGACCACAGACCCTTCAATCAATTATTATTATTATTATTATTATTTTATTATAAATTTATATTTATTATAGAAATATTTAATTTTTTTAAAAAAATATATTTTTGTTGGTTTATGAGTTTACATTGTGAGTTTATTAGTTGATTTATTTTTGTATTTCTTTCTATTTAAAAAACTAATTGAAAATAATATCAGTTTATTATTTATATTTATCTTTATTTTGTGTCTAAATTCCTACTCATTAATACACAGGACGAGATGTTACAATCCCTTGTGCCATGATCTAAGGCAAAACTCCTTTAGAAGCCACGTCCAACTGGACAACCAACCAGCAGACCAGTGGTCAGCTACTAACTATGTCAGAAATGAGATACAATTAGCCTAGCCACGGACATAAAACACGGGCTAATTAGCCGAGACACCAGCAGTCGGTAATAGAGATGATGATGGGAATGCAACTACACTCAGACCAGGACATCTCATCCTTCTGCCTATGTCAGAAACGAGATGCAATTAGCCTAGCCGCAGAAACAAAACATATTTTTTTGTTTGTTTGCGTCTTATTTCCTGATAATACATATTATTATTATTTACTTGTTTCTGTATTTTTATACAAACTGATATTTAGAAAACATTTACATATTTTTTTTCTTTCTTATTTTGTTATTTTTTAGTTTTTGCTGGTTTATAAGTTAGTTAGTTGATTAATCATTATTATTAATAATTCTATTTAAAAAACGAATTGAAAATTATTTCCTTTTATTATTTCTCTTTGTTTTTGTCTGTATTTTTTGTTTTGGTGATTTTACTGAACTAGATGGATTATATCTCATCTTTTTATTCCCTGATATGAATATTATTATTATTATTATTATTGCTTTGTCCTGTAAGTCATTTCTATTCGTTTGTGTTTAATTAGGAAATAAAATAACTTTCTACTGGGTGATGTTTAAATCCAGAGGCAGATCTTCTCTAGTTTGTATCACATTCTGGTCTGATGAGATCCCTCTGCTCCGTTCTCATCACCTGTGAATAAATGGTAACTCACACGTGTGTTGAGGTGATTCTGGTCCAGGTCCAGGTCCAGGTCCTGGTCCAGGTCCAGGTCCTGGTAATGGTCCAGGTCCAGGTCAGAGCGTAGTCGTCTGGTCGTCTGGCTGTGATGCTCTGGGACTCCTGTAGTCTGAACAGAGGCATGTGGGCTGCATCATTTCCTGCCCCGCATGTCTCCCCTGGCCCCGGGTTCCTGGACCATGGGTTCCTGGACCCCGGGTTCCTGGACCCCGGGTTCCTGGACCCCGCCGTCAGGATTATCTGTGATTAAACCCCTCCGCTCTGCGTCCCGTCTCGTCTCCTTGCAGACTGCCTCGGCCTCAGCTTCACATGGATCCACTCTCTCTTCCATAATTTCCCGTCGCTGCTGAACTTTGCGTTGAAGCTCCGCTGTGAGACGGGGATTTGTCCTCGTGACCTGGAGGATTACGGCTGCTCCTGCAGACGTGAGGCAGTGGGAAACCCGGTGGATGGTCTGGACGCGTGAGTTTAACCCTCTAAAGGGCCAGGAACCAAATCCGGTCACTTCATCTAACAGTGAGATTTATTGTCATGTGGTTTTCATTCAGCCAATCAGAGAAGATCCAGGAAACATTGTCAGGTCCAATCAGGGTCTAATATGGTCTACAAGGTCAAACCTCTGTATGGACTCTGAGCACAACTGATTCATTAGGAACCATGAAGAAGAAGAAGTGTCCTGATGTTGTCTAATATGATCATGTTGAAGGAAACAGATTTGGTGCAGTCATTAAAAAAACACAGAATTTTTAATGACTGAGCAGAATTGAAATTTGAATTCCCAATAAAACTCTAGTGGCCTATAAAATGTTAAAAAGACAGATAAAATGCTGCAGACGTTGTTCTGTGATAAAGAAGCAACTTAAACATGTCTTTGATTTATTGGGTTTTCTGATTGGCTAGACATGAAAACAGAGGACACGCCCCCAGCCAATCAGATTAGATTCCTTTATGGCAAGATAAGATAAGATAAGATAAGATAAGATAAGATAAGATAAGATAAGATAAGATAAGACTATATTTATTTATTTAAGGTAGGACAACGAGAAACTATATAACAGTAAATATGTTATGGTACAAAACTATTTACATGTTTCATCAAAACCAAAAAGTTGTCGGGAAAAAAAGTAGAATCATTGATGAAAGGTTAAATACACATAATGACATTAATGACTATCACCGATTAAGATGATACCTGATTATTCCCAACTTCCTTTATGTCTGGATTTCTTCTTCTTCTTCGTTGGTGCAGCTGCTGTCAGACTCACAGACTGTGTTACCAGAGTGCTGCCCCCTGCAGGCAGGAGCTGCCTCCACCTCCGTACAACTTCAGCTGTGAAGCAGCAGCAAACTCCAGCTGTGGTGAGAATAAAATAAATCCTTAATTTATTCCTCCTGAGCTCCTGAACGTCTCAGTGGAACCTCCTATTATCTGACCATGTGACCTTATTGTTATTTTGTCTTTGTTTCTTTATTTATAAACAAACTAAATTATATGATATATATATTTCTATTATTTTATTTTCTTTGTTGGTTCATGACTTCACATTGTGAGATTATTAGTTTAGATTAATGATAATTATTACTGTTTCTATTTAAAAAAGACTTTAATTGAAAATGATAAAATTTTATGTTTTATTTGCTTTTATGTATTTTTCGTTTGTTTTATGGTTTTACTGAATTAGACAGATTTTATCTGTCTATCAGTTTATTGCTTCATAATAATAACAACAATAATAATAATTATACTTGTGTTCAATTTGGGAAATCAACATTCTGTTTCAAGCTTCTGTTCTTATTGACATGTTTTAAACTGAAAAGACCTATAGAGGTGGATTTCTTGGTACCTGATTGCCTTTGTTTCCTGTGTTTATGCTAAGTGAAGCTAAGCTAAGATAAGCTAACCAGCAGCTGAATGTAAGTGTTTATTCTGCAAACCTGTGAGTGACAACCTTTTCATCTTATTCTCTAAGTGTAATTCTCTAAACCAGGGGTCGGCAGCCTTCAACACTTCCATAGCCACAAAACCCCTTTGACATCTACAATGAAGATAACACTGCATACATTGTTTTTATCTCTATGCTAGGCCTATGTTTTAAAAACTATTGTGTGATGCATTTATGAAATGAAAGAACTGCTACAGAGAAAATGAAATTGCATTTATGTAACATAACAGGGATTTATCCATAGTTGTCTCACCTGCGGTCGAAAAGGTGAATAAACAGCGGACTGGACCTGCCGGCGGTGTCGCACATCGGCAGTTGTGACGTATATTTTGAGCGACAAAAAATTAAACACATTTTATTTTAATGTTACAAGATCACCATAAATTCAAATTTAGAAATATATTTTAAAAACTAACGAAGTAAAATAAAATACATTTGAATTAAATACTTGATAACAAGGAGTAAATGTGCTGCAATGCACTTTGGGAGTTCAGTGTTTTTGGTTGATGTTACAGCCATGAGTGTGAGTGATGTTGCATTCAATGTCAATCAGTAGTTGTATTGCTTATGCTTGTTTACTGCTGAGCGAAGAGTTACCGCTATTTTGAGGCAGTTAGTGTGAAAAAGTGAACGATTTAAATCAGCGTCCTTGCTCCGCACCGCTCGCCGCGGAGAGCGACTGCAGAGGACCGAAAGAGCCGCATGCGGCTCCGGAGCCGTGGTTTGCCGACCCCTTTAGAGTCCAAACTATTTCTCTGAGAGATTCATTGTGTTTATGATGAAACCGACTCCAGGATGAATGACGGCCACATGTTGACTGAAGATATTCTTTTATTTCTTTCATTCTTGTAGATGTCGGTGACTTGTGTCGGCGGAGGTTCTGTGAATGTGACCGAGCTGCCGTCGAGTGCATGAGTCAGAGTTCGTACAACTCGACACTGAGAGGCTTCGAGGAGTCCAGCTGCTCCTCTGAGAATACGACGGGTGAGAGGAAATCTGATCAGATTAGAGTTTACTGTCCATAAAACAGTTCAATACAATCCATAGAAACATAGATATAAGTAATAAATGTCATCAGGTGTGTTATCATGTGTGTTATATAGATGATCTAGTTCTATTTCAGTTTCTCTTGGCACCATGTAAACGAAACCATGTCGTGACTCACATGTTTTCATTTCCAACACGAGCAAAATAATAAAGAATATAAGAGAAATTAATGATGTGCAGATGGGGCTTTAGTGTAATTAAATATTGAAAAGATTGTAGAGGAGCCATCTGCCTTTAAGACCAAATAAAAACTGGACCAGTTCCTAAAAATATACTGAAATAAAAAAAAAACGTCTGATGCTCTAAAAGTAGAGGAATAGTTTCAATTCATCAAGTGTCTTCACACAAAATGTGCATTTACCTGTAAAACATCAGCAGTGAGGATTGGATATTGGACTAGATATAGACTGGTCCTGGACTGGTTTCTAACCTGGTTTTAATTCGATTTCAGACTGGATTCAGGTTTGGGTTTAGACTGCTTTTGAACCTGGTGTCAAACGTTGTTTTCACACTGATCTGATCCTGGTCTCTGGTTTTATTTTCTTATCAGTTTTAGATAAATATTGAGACGTTGGTTTGGTTTCATTTCTGACCGACGTAGGAGAACTCTCTCTTTATATAATCCAGACTGACTTCATGATGTTTAGACTAGAAGTCTAGTTTTGGTCTGGTTTTAAACTTGGTTTCATACTGGTTCCAAAACACAGTTCAAGAGTTTGTTTAAACTTGTTTGAGACTCGTTTCAGACCTGCTTTGCATAACTGGTTTTAGATGGTTTCAGATTTGGTTTCAGCTAGTGTCAGACCTGGATTCAGACCTGGTTTTAGACAGTTTCAGATCTGGTTTAAACTGGTTTCAGACCTGGATTTAGATGGTTTCAGATCTGGTTTTAAACTGATTTCAGACCTGGCTTTAGGCTGTTTCCTGAAGATCTTAGATCTAGGTTTCAGTTAGTGTCAGACCTGTTTCAGACCTGGCTTTAGACTGGTTTCAGACCTGGCTTTCACATGGTTTTACACCTGGTTTTAAATGGGTTTAGACCTGGTTTCAGACCTGGTTTTCACATGGTTTCAGACTTACTTTTAAATGGTTTCAGACCTGGTTTTTAGATGGTTTCAGATCTACTTTTGAATGGTTTTACACCTGGTTTCAGACCTGGTTTTAAGTGATTTCTGACCTGGTTTCAGACTTTGTTTGGTCTTTGTTTTAGTTTGGTTTCAGGTTTAATACGTGGCTTGTTTTTGACCAGGACTGGTTCTGAGGCACCTTTTGGTAAATTTGGATTCAGTCTCTGTCTCTGGACCTGACATTTAAACCTGTAGCAGGACTCCTTCATGTTACTGTCCTCTGATGGACATCAGGGTATGACTTAATAAAGCAGCTGAGCTCAGAGCTCAGAGCTGAGACCTACCAGACGACCGAATCCCTCATTAGTCTGATTCTGTTTCAGACGTGATCGGCAGCAGCGCGGAGGCTGAGGAGGTCTTTAGAGGAGCAGGTGAGTGACGTCCGTAAACTTCACCTGAAACGAAGGAGGACATGACCACCGCCCAGCGGAGACGTCTGTCCTCCAGACAGTCCGTCACTTTCCCGAGAGAAGTCAGATCACAGGAAGCGATTGATTGGCTGGAAGCGCAGACGGCTGAGTCACACCTCGGCCAATTAAAACAATGACCTCTCAGAGTTTAATCCTGCAGCTTCCCTCCCACGTACAGACGAGGAGGAAATATCACCAAGTTCCTTTGATACGTTTCGGTTCAAATATAGAAGCAGTAGCAGCTGAGCCGCTCTCAGTCTGAGAGAAGCAGGAGGTTATTAAAGGCGAGAACCAACTTCAGAGGGAAACTTTTTAAAGGCTGTCGGAGGCCAGGCAGAAACTCACAGCTGACTTCTTCTATTTGAATAAAGAGTTTACAGCAGACCTCCTGAGTCTGAACCGAGAGGAGACTTAAAACACACTTTGATTAGTTTGTGTGAGGAGCCGATGAGAGAAGAACTCAGTTGATTTAGTTTTTATCTGTGTGGTGATGAAGGGAAGCAGGTTCTGGTAACTCGACCCTCGTTAGACGTTCGTCTCTAGAGGATAAAGACTGACGCTGCAGATTTAATCATCAATCAGGAGCTGATCAGGTTTAAACGATAGAGCTGGTGAAGCCAGGTCTGGTCTGGTCTGGTCTGGTCTGGTCTGATCTGGTCTGATCTGGTCTGCTCTGATCTGGAGGGAGGGAGGGGTTCACATAAATGAGTTAAGTCTGGTGCTTTAACATTTGATGTAAACAAGTGAAGATGGTTCACTGGTTTTAAAGTTCTTGACTGAGATTTGAGAGATGATTTTCTACTTGAATGATTTTAACTTAATATTGGTTTCAGTTGGTTTCAGATCTGGTTTAGGGTGAGTTTTAAACTGGTTTCACACTTGATTTAGGATCAGTTTTAAACTGTGTTGAGATCTGATTTAGGGTTAGTCTGCAGTCGGTTTCACACTTGGTTTAGAATCAGTTTTAAACTGATTTCCCACTTGATTTAGCATCAGTTTTAAATTGGTTTCAGATCTGCTTTTGGGACAATTTTAAATTACTTTCAGACTTGGTTTAGGGTCGGGTTTAAAGAAGTTTCAGGCTTGTTTTGAGGTCAGATTTAAACTGGTTTCAGATCTGGTTTAGGGTCGGTTTTAAAGATGTTTCAGGCTTGTTTTGAGGTCAGATTTAAACTGGTTTCAGATTTGGTTTAGGGTCGGTTTTAACCTGTAGAATGAAGTAAGTAAATGTTAGACATATCTAGATTTGGACCGGGTTTAAGACAGATTGTTGGTCTGGTTTAATTTCAGCCATGGAAGGGGACCAGACGTAGACTGGTTTCAAACCATTTTTTTGAGCTTTTAGACTTGATTTAATGTTGGTTTCACACTGATATGAACCTGGTTTTAGACAAATTTCAAGACTTTGGTTTGGTTTGGTTCATTCTGGAGAACCTTCAGAGACCTGTTCTGTTTCTTTACATGATGTGGACTGACTCCGTGATGTTGAGACCAAGAGTCTGGTTTTATATTCAAATTTGGTTTTACTTACTGAATGTGTTTTCCTGTTGATGCTGTTTTCATCACATTTAGAGCTGATCAACACAGTGAAGCCTTTCTTCTTAAACCAGGAGTCAGTGGATCAGTCCTGATGATCCCTCAGAGCTGGAAATAAAGACATTCAAGTTTGATGTGTTTGTTATTTGAAGACACTGTAGAGAATATTTTACTCATTTATTTGTTCCTTGTTTTTCTCCAGATTATTTGTCTGCAGTGAACGACTCTACGAGCTACTCGCTCTTCAACTCTTCCCTCCTGTCGGCAGGTAAACGATTACACTCAGGACATTAATGCATCCAGACAATAAACATCCAGATAATAATAAACATCCAGATAATAATAAACATCCTGATAATAATAAACATCCAGATAATAATAAACATCATGATAATAATAAACATCCAGATAATAATAAACATCATGATAATAATAAACATCCAGATAATAATAAACATCCAGATAATAATAAACATCATGATAATAATAAACATCCAGATAATAATAAACATCCTGATAATAATAAACATCCTGATTATAATAAACATCCTGATAATAATAAACATCCTGATTATAATAAACATCCTGATAATAAACCCTCTGTTCTCAGGACAATAAATAGAATAAATGATGTAACAATAAAAACGTGTTTTAACCCTCGTACAATGTTCAAATGACAGAAAAACAATTTTTTAAGACTTCGTCTTAATCTGGTTTAAAGACAGAGTCAGATTAATTTATTTATTTATTTAGTGTGTTAATGGAAACATAAAATTAGTTTTATATAATAATTAAAACTGTAGTTATTTATAAATAAAATGTTTAAATTAAATAAGGCAAAGAAACATTTCTTAATTATACAATAGTAGTTTTTAATAGTGTTATTATTATCAAAATATTCAGCAGAATGAGAATCATCAATGTTGTGGTTATTAAGATCGTATATATTATAAAAACAACAATAAGTATTTGTAATAATAACAATAATATAATAACAATAATAAAGTGCTTATTATTGTTATATTTATATTATACACTAATGTATGATATTAATAATCACGGTAACTCTGATTATTATTATGCTGAATATTTTGTTAATAATATTTTCTTTGATTTATTTACAGTTATTTATAAAATCACTACAGTTGTAATTATCATATAAAACTTGATGAATAAATAAAAATAATTAATAAGTTAATATTTATTGCTATTATTATTGTTATTATCAATAATAATAATAATAACTTTCAATTATTATACATTATGATATAAAAATACAATAATAACAAACATTACCATATTATTATATTCAGATTATGAATGATGCTTAGTTATTAATTTATTATATAAATAAATATAATATGTTGTGTGTATATATATAATGAGAAAAGTAAGCTTGTAGATAGATAGATAGATAGATAGATAGATAGATAGATAGATAAAACCAGAGCTTTAAACCAGCTGTGACTCTTTGTTTCTTGAACGTGACCTGATTGTCTCTGTCTTCCTGTGTCTCTGGGTCAGAGACAGAGACGCTAACGAGCGTCAGAGTGGACGACGTCCTGGACTTCACAGGGACGGACCACGGAGACCTCGTCCCCCCTCGGCCGGGTGGCCCCTCCCTCCTGACCCCCCCTGGTACGACCTAGAACTGGACCACAGGGGACACATGTCCAGGAGACACAGCTGGTTTATTTAGTGAGGATGAAGATGATGGAGGACATTATTTGTCTCTTCAGGAACGTTTTTAATTTAATCAACTAAAGACAAAACTGTTCCTCAGAATTATTTACCTTCATCTCCTCCTCCTCCTCCTCCTCCTCCTCCTCCTCCTCCTCCTCCTCATCATCATCATCATCTTCGTCTTCATCATTGAATATTTCTTCTTATTCTTCATGAATTGTTCTTCATCATCCTCATATTCCTCCTCATCATCACTTATTTCATCTTCCATGATTCATCTGTTTGGAGACAAACTTCCTTCCAGCTGTGTCTAATGTTAGCATGCTAGCACGCTAACACATGCTCATGAACACATTAAACCTTATTAGCGCGTTAGCATCTGCAGCTATGACCTGTGCGATCTTCTTATGGTTTCAGATGACGGAGAGGAGGAAGAGGAGGCTCTGAGTTTCACGCTTAAAGGTACGACTTTAGTTCTGAATCCAGTTTAAAACCGACCCTAAACCAGATCTGAAAACAGTTTAACACCGACCCTAAACCAGATCTAAGACCAGTTTAACACCGACCCTAAACCAGATCTAAAACCAGTTAAAAATGACCTTAAACCAAGACTGAATCCAGTTTAAAACCGACCCTAAACCAGATCTGAAACCAGTTAATAACCAATCCTAAACCAAATCTGAAACCAGTTCAAAACCGACCCTAAACCAGATCTAAAACCAGTTTAACACCGACCCTAAACCAGATCTAAAACCAGTTTAACACTGACCCTAAACCAGGTCTAAAACCAGTTTAAAACCGACCCTAAACCAGATCTAAAACCAGTTTAACACCGACCCCAAACCAGATCTGAAACCAGTTAAAAAATTACCTTAAACCAGATCTAAAACCAGTTCAAAACCAACCCTAAACCAGATCCGAAACCAGTTTATAATCGAACCTAAACCAAGTCTGAAACCAGTTAAAAATGACCGTAAACCAGATCTGAAACCAGTTTAAAAATGACTCTAAACTGGATCTAAAACCAGTTTAAAACTGACCCTAAACCAAGACTGAATCCAAGAGAAAAGCGACGTAAACTAAATGTGAAACCAGTTTAAAAATGACCTTAAACCAGATCTGAAACCAGTTTAAAAATGACCCTGAACCAGATCTGGAACCAGTTTAAAAATGACCCTGAACCAGATCTGGAACCAGTTAAAAAATGACCCTGAACCAGATCTGGAACCAGTTATGACCCGCTTCGCCGTCCACAGTTTCAAACCAAGAATCATTTCCCGCACTGTTCACCCATCATTCCTCGTCAGCTTGCTCCACTACTACGGCTCAGACGCTTCCTGTCGTTTATTTTCAGATCTGAACGAGACTGTGACGGAGGAAGCACTCGAGCAGGAGGAGATAAATGAGGATCCGATGACCCAGACGAGCAGCCGGGGTGAGTCTCCGTCACGACCGCTAACGGGAACGTAGCCGGCGCTAATGAAGAGGAACTTATTGATTCCAAGAACAGAAGCCGTGACTCATTCGGGTTCAGGGGGAGGTTAAGATGAGAGGCGTCTCTCTGTGAACTAAACTATTCAGACTGAGAAGCTGCTGAGAGGAGGCGGAGTTTATTCATTACACCTGATGTTAGCTGTTAGCTGCTAATGCTGCTAATGCTGCTGCTGAACATCAGTCTGGAGTCAAACCGTTTAGAAACTGATTCTGCTCCTGCAATATGTGAATGAAACAGCAAATAGTAGCTCTTCCTGTTTTGAATGACTAATCCAAACTGCTGCCACCTGCTGGTGCAAACAGTTATTTCCTCTCATGCGTAGAAACATATTTATTTATTTGTTTTTAGATGCGGTTTCTTTCTTCTTTGGTGAAGAGACGTCGACGAATGAAACGGTGACGAATCAAACGGTGACGAATCAAACGGTGACCAATCAAACGGTGACCAATCAAACGGTGACGAATCAAACGGTGACACCGACACCGTTCGCTGACGTTTCACCGTCGGCTCAGACTACAACTCCTCAGAGGACTACAGCTCCTCAGAGGACTACAACTCCTCAGAGGACTACAACTCCCAGAGAGCAGACGTCTGAGGAGGAGCCTTCTGAGGAAAATGGTGTTTATTGTTTGGTTTTTTTTATTTTTTTTTACTAAAAACTATTAGGATCAAACAAATATTATAAACAACATGAATTTATTTAATAAATGATTCTAATCTTATAAAATATTTTTTCCTATTTTCAGGTTCTGTCATCTCCCTGGTCTCTGTCAGACCTCAGATCAGCCCAGACCCTGAAATAACCACCACCATGATACCGACTGAAAGGTCATCTGAGGAGGAGGAGGAGGAAGAGGAGGAGGAGGAGGAAGAACAGCAGGAAGCAGCGTCTGATGAGCACAGTGAGTTCTGATCTGAACCACATCGTCTGAACTCACCTTCATCACATTGTCTCTAAACCAGATCTGATCTTTCTCCCTGTGAGTCCAGGTCCAGGAGGCGTCAGCTCCTCTTTAAGACCAGCAACTCCTTCATCTTCAGAACCGGGGACGGAGGGAGGAGGAGGAGGAGGAGGAGGAGGAGGAGGAGAGAACAGAGAAGGTCAGAGACTCAAACCTGGACTTCATACACACTCTGAATCCTGAATCTGGTCCTGAATCTGGTCCTGAATCAGAGTTCAGAGTAGACGGTGAAAAAGATAAAACTTGTTCCTGAAGAATCTCTTGTATCGTGTTGGGGTCAGATTTGACCTGTTCACAGGTTAAAACGTGTTAAAATGTGTTAAAACGTGTTAAAACTTGTTAAAATGTCTTAAAACGTATTAAAATGTGTTAAAATGTGTAAAAATGTCTTAAAATGTGTTAAAATGTGTTAAAAGTCCACGTACTTGTTTCCGTGGAGACGAAGCTTCACGACGTCTTCAGGAAACAGAACAAACAAACAAACAAAAGAAGTTTTCACCATTTTAGTAAATTCTGAAAATCCATGAGGACAAAGACGATGGAGACGTGGAGACATGTGGGACATGGAGGAGGAGGAGACACTCCTACGTCCTTCTTCTTCTTCCCCTTCCTCCTTTTTATGCTAAGCTAACTGCTAGCCCCTCCTCCTCCTCCTCCTCATTTGTCTTGTCTTCCAGGACCAGAGACAATCAGCAGAGTTACAACACCAGGACCAGGACCTGGACCTGGACCGACCAGAACCACAACTAGAACCACAACTAGAACCACAACTAGAACCAGTTCCTCCTCCCTGACTGACGCTTCACTGGAGGAGGACGTCACACCTCCTCCTCCTCCTCCTGCTCCTCCTGCTGCTCCCCGTCCACCAGGTGGAGGTGAGGGAGTGACTTTTAATTAAAAGCTGAGTTGATTAACTCTTTGATCTTCTTCTTCGTTGGTGGTGATGAGTTCACAGTAAACAGGAGAAGAAGAAGACTTCTCTTCTTCCTCTCCTCCTTTTTCTCCTCCATCTTTTCTATTTCTTCCTCTTTTCTTCCTTTTCCTCCTCCTCTGTATCTTTTTCCTCCTCCTCCTCCTCCTATTTCCAGTGATGCTCGTCTCCTCTCGTTGATGTCTTGATGTGTCTGACTCTGTCGCCATGGAAACGGTTCATCTCTGATCAGGAGTCAGACGTCAACTTTTATATTCACTGGTTTCAGGTGAAACTACCTCCTCCTCCACCTCCTCCTCCACCTCCTCCTCCTCCTCCTCCTCACCAACGCCCAGACCTCCTCCAGAGACCAGAGTCACTGTGACTCCTCCATCTGAGGAGGAGGAGGAGGAGGAGACAGAGACCAGAGACAAACCTCCGTGTGAGGACGGAGACGCAGCCGACAGCTCTCAGGAGAAAGGTAGAAAAATAAAAGATTTATAACTTTATTTAAATAAAACCTCTCAGGGTTTAATAAAGTTAATTATATTCACAAGTTAAATCAGGTCGTCTGTCACAATAAACTGTTTAATTTTACGATGTGAAGGAAACATCTGATTTAATCTACGTTAATGAAAGAGAAAAACAAAGTGAATAAAATGAATAATTAAAGATGATCAGGACTTTATTTAGACTCCAATAAGAGAAATGTTCTACAATATAATACAATAAAATATAATATAATATAATATAATACAATATAAAACAATATAATATAATATCATATAAAACAATACAATATAATATAATTTAATATAAAACAATATAATATTATATTGTTTTATATTATAGAACATTATAACATTATAAATATAATATAATATAATATAATGTAATATAAAACAATATAATATAATATAATACAATATAAAACAATACAATATAATATAATATAATTTAATATAAAACAATATAATATTATATTATATTGTTTTATATTATAGAACATTATAACATTATAAATATAATATAATATAATATAATGTAATATAAAACAATATAATATAATATAATACAATATAAAACAATACAATATAATATAATATAATTTAATATAAAACAATATAATATTATATTATATTGTTTTATATTATAGAACATTATAACATTATAAATATAATATAATATAATATAATATAATATAATATAAAACAATATAATATAATATAATACAATATAAAACAATACAATATAATATAATATAATTTAATATAAAACAATATAATATTATATTATATTGTTTTATATTATAGAACATTATAACATTATAAATATAATATAATATAATATAATATAATATAATATAATATAAAACAATATAATATAATATAATATAATATAATATAATATAAAACAATATAATATAATATAAAACAATATAATATAATATAATATAATATAATATTTGTCCATTAAACGTGTCCTCAGACTGGGACCTGGTCCAGAAGAGGACGGTCCCGTTCTTTGCCTGGTCTCTGCTGGAGTCAGTTGGACTCACTGAGTTACAGCTGGAGGACGACGTCACAGGTAAAAGACACGTGTCTCTGTCTCTCATTGGTCTCCGGTTGGTCTCCAGTGTCTCTGACTGGTCTTCGGTGTCTCTGATTGTCCTCCAGAGTGCAGTCTGTCCTTCAGGGTGTTTGGAGGGGACGGTCGAGTCCTGAGGGACATGCCGTCTCTGGGGGAGATGATCCACTGTCTCACAGGACGCTGTCCTCACGAGTACGAGATGTACGGATGTTACTGTGGACAAGAGGGAAGTGGACAACCTCTGGACCAGCTGGACAGGTCCGTCCTGGAGACACCATGTTGTCGTTGTGATGTTGATGTTGTTGTGTTGTTGATGTTGTTATTGATGTTGTGTTCATGTTGTTGTTGATGTGTTATTGTTGATGTTGTTATTGTTGTGTTGTTGTTGATGTTGTTGTGTTCATGTTGTTGTTGTTGTTGTTGTGTTCATGTTGTTGTTGATGTTGTGTTATTGTTGTTGTGTTGTTGTTGATGTTATTGTTGTTGTGCTCCTCCTCCAGATGTTGTTGTTGTGTAAATGTTGTTTTTGATGTTGTTTTGTTGTTGTTGTGGTTGTTATTGTTGTTGTTGTTGTGGTTGTTATTGTTGTTGATGTTGTTTTGTTGTTGTTGTGGTTGTTATTGTTGTTGATGTTGTTTTGTTGTTGTTGTGCAGTTGTTGTGTTGTTGTTGATGTTATTGTTGATGTTGTTGTTTTGCTCCTCCTCCAGATGTTGTTGTTGTGTTGTTGATATTGTTGTTGTGTTATTGTTTTGTTATTGTTGTGTTGATGTTGTGTTCATGTTGTTGTTGTGCTCCTCCTCCAGATGTTGCTTCTTCCATCTGTGCTGCCTGAGTCAGATCAGGTCTCTGGGCTGTAGAGCAGAGAGGAGGCTCAGCGCTCACATCTCCTGTGACGACAGGAAACCACGATGTGAGTACACAACGAGACCAGCGGAGGGACCGAAGACCACGGGTCCACGGGGACCCAGTGGTGTGATTTATGTCCGTGTAGATAAACACATTTAACTGACATGTAACTTTACCTCAGTTACTACCAAGCTATTATAGCTAGCATGCTAATGCTATAATGCTAATGCTAAATAACAGTGAGACTAGTTTAATAGTTTTTATAGTTTTTCTGAGTAATTTGAACCTTTTAACGGTGATGGATGAACACGGAGACTGAGGAGAAGGTAAACACAGCTCCATGACTGATGAGGTGATTGGGCTACGAAGCATTTTACAGCTCATTTAAGATATTTAAAGGAAGTAGACGCTGGGATATTTAAGTGACAATAACATTTAATGGTGGAAATAAGACATTTATTTAGAGTTACACTGTGGAATCTAACCTCTGATGGAGCAAACATGGCGCCGTGGTTTCATGCTTCACACTCATAAATCATTCTCCTAATTTACTTAAAAGTCTGGAGTTGTCGTTACTCACAGGTTGTTGTTGTGTATCGTCCTCCTCTTCCTGGTCATGTGACCTCAGGTGAGGGCGTGTCCATCTGTGACAAGCTGCAGTGTGTGTGTGATAAGACCACAGCCATGTGCATGGCGGCCGCTCACTTCAACCACAGCCTCCCGACCCAGCGCTGCCAGGGGGGGGCGCCAGCGTGCCGCCAGGCCAGCAGACCTCCCAAAGCGCCCCCCCGACCTCCTCCTCCTCCTCCTCCTCCGTCCAGCGAGGAGAGCGAGGAGGAGCCGGTCCCGCCTCCAGACAGGTCAGTGAACGCACCTCCAGCCGAGGGGTCGACGCTCGACTCAAACCTAAAACCTTCTTCTCTCCACAGTGATGAGAGCTCTGACATGAAGGAGGAGCACAACTCTGCTCCTCCTCCTCCTCCTCCTCCTGCTCCTCCTGCCTCCAGTGAGGAGGTCAGGGAGCCGACAGAAGTTAGTTGGATTCAAACTCACGACCACCGGCCGAGTCAAGACACACGACCAGAGATAGAAGAAGAAAACGAGGAAGAGGAGGAAGAAAAAGAAGCAGAAGAAGAAGAAGAGGAGGAGGAGGAGGAGGAGGAGGAGGAGGAGGAGGAGGAGGAGGAGGAGGGAGGAGTCTAGAGGAGCGTGATGTCACAGTGTTTATAATTTAACGACTCCAATAATTAAATGTTTACTGTGATTCTTCTGTTGAGGGACTTGAACATATAAAGACATGAAGAGTTTTAGTAGTTTGGTGTAAAAAGACGTGAATAAAGCCGTAAAATTATTCTTTTTATTTTCATGCAGTTTCTTTATTTCCTCACGTTACTGAAAGAAAACGAATAAAAAACATCTAGTGAACTGAGTAAATATCTCAAATAAAAACCACGACGCAGCAGCTTTGATAGAAATACTTTATTTTTTCATTCATTTATTGAACATTGATCTCAATGCGCCACCTTCTACCAAGCGGAGGCTCCGCGGGCGCCGCTGGAGATCAGGGAAACGCCTTTATTTCAGTTAACTGGTTAATTAAAGTTAATTAGATTCTTAGCGGAGCTGGTTTCAGTCTTTTTACTGGATGAATTCGTTCATTAGGTTTAAATCTCAGTCAGGAAGTTGTGGTTCAGATTTAATTCGTTTCCCTGAAGCAGCAGCGGCGGCGGCAGCGGCGAAGGGGGCGGAGCCTCCGCGGCGCCCTCTAGTGGTTAAACCCGTGGCTGTGTTTTGAATCTGAGCTGAACACAGACGTGACACAAAAATACGAACCGCTGCATCACAGAGATAAAATAAAAGAAATCAAAAAGCTCTTTTCTCTTTCATTTATTTTTTCTCGTCCGTTGATATTTTTATATATTTTTTTTTTAAGGCAGCTCAGTTACTGATTTTAAACTTTATTCACCATAAACACCGAACGTTTCCCTCAGGTTCCTTATTTGTTGCGATAGTACCGGCTACACAGCGAACAAAGTGCAAACAACACGTCATATTTAAAGGTTTTTAATCTGAACTAGTGAATATTTACAGCTCGTGTGAGCGGCTGATAGATTCAGATCTAATTTAATAAAATAATCAGGTCCAGACTCACAGCATCGATTTTATTTTAGTTTAGTTTTAGAGTTTAATGAACTCAGTTAATTCATGAATAAACTTTTTGTTGAATCTGGACCTGAAAACATCTGTAATGATTCATTATTATTATTATTTAACAGTAAACATTTCTAAAAAAGAAAAATTAATTAGCAGATTGCACTGATTTCCTCTATTTTCCCAAAAATAATCTGATTCTAGATATAATATTTATATTTGATATTTGAAATGATATCACGGATCCTACCACAAACATAGAGATTCTCATCAGCAACAACAACGACGACAACAAGAATCTAAAAGAATAAAAAGATTTCAGCATTTGTTTTCATCCTGATCAACAAGAATAAATCTCCCGGTTTCTAAAATCTCTACGAGGCAACGACGCGCGATGACGCATGAAAGAAAACGTACAAAAATAGAAGATGACACATTCAGAAGAGGAGGCCACAGCCTCCACGTGATGCAACTCCTTCCGCTGGAGTTTCAGTTTCAGCATTAAAAACGCGGCGCCACCTCCAGGAACCGTGCAGGTGCTTCAGACTCTAACATGAGACACGAGAGTCACCAGAGTTTAAAGTTTTAAACGTCTCCACGTTCTGGGATATGAACCGACTCATCAAATACATTCACAACACGTCCATGTGACGAAGGGGAACATGGGACGTCCACTAGCTCCACCATTAGCTCCAACGCTAGCTCCACCGTTAGCCGACCTACACATATTAATAAACCATTAACCTCCTCTTGATCCCAAACATTTTCCTTTCTCATTTTTAAATCCTTCCAACAGAACCGACCCACGTCCACGTCCACGTCTCATCCCTCCGTCCACTTCCACACAACACCGAGCTCTTTAAAGGAGGCGCAACACAAATCAAATCTTCCCACGCTGAGCTCAGACCAGAGGACAGAGCCGATAACCATCTGCTGTTACACATCACAGCTGCACCACGTAGGAAAAAAAAAAAAAAGCTAAAAGGAGATATGAGATGAGTCGGTCTGTTAATCTGGATGCGTTCAGGGGAGGTCGGCTCTGAACGAACGCCTCCATATGGCTCCTCACAGGAGACCGGCACCAACAGCATTCAGCCTTTTTTACGTTTGGAGGGAACAGGAGGAGGACGACGTCTGTCTTTGGCAACTAAACATGTTTTCATTTTTTCTGTTTTTTTTGTGTTTTTGTTTTTTTTTTTTTTTTCCTGGAAGCTGCCAGTAAAGCTGTGAGGACGTGAATCTGCTGGTGGAACGAACGCTTCATCTGCAGCTAAACATCAACCACCGTGATGAACTAGACTGAATATTCTGCTGCTTCTACTAATAATCAGGATCAGATACAGAGTGTCAGCTGGTAACAGTTTGCTAAAGCTTCTTAATCAACATAAAGACTGCAGACGATCTACTTCACATCCAGAGCGGGAAAAATATGGAGCAAAAAAAAAAGTTAAAGAGCTGCAGTTCCACAAATGTCCACTAGAGGCTTGGTCCAATCCAGACAGACCTCCGCGTTAACGCGTTTTTAAACCAATCAACCAATTTGAGCTTTGATAAGAGTTTCCTAAACATTTTCACTAACCTCCAACCTGTAAGCTCCACCCCCTCCATGTTAGCATGTTAGTGGGCGGGACTTGGGCCAAACTAGAACGCTAAAATATATATATATTTTTTGATATAATGAACGTTCAAGTGACACGACTTTCGTTATTTGATTAGGATGTGACATAATGGCGATCACCAGTTGCCACGCCAACCGCAGTATTGATTAACGTGAGCGAGTCTGGAGTGTGGGCGGGGCATTGATATTGTGGCTCCGCCCTCAGACTGTAGCTCTAAAAGTTGCAAGGTGGTGCCTCCTGTACCTTCGGGAAAATAGCATTAGGACTTTTTATAATAAACTCACGAATTGGCTCCAACTGCTCCATCGATATTTACACGTATTATCCCGAAACACCGCCCCCTAGTGGTCAGAGGCAGAACTGCATCTCGAAAAACAGCGTCCCCAACGTTTAATATCTTGTGCTCGTTCTGTGTCAAAGACTTTTTAGGGAAACAAAGAGTTTCACTCCACATAAAAACATGAACGACCGTTAACAGGACTCAGCTAAAACTGACGGTGCTGGTAACTGAACCTTGGCGCTGGTTCGGTTTGAAGGAAGACCTCCTGACGCTTGTTCGACGCGGCCACGCGAGGAGCTGACGAACCAAACTTCTCTCAGTTCACAGTAAAAACAACAACAAACCTCCCACAGCTTCCGCTCTGGAAACTCAGCGTCTTTTCCTCAAAGATGGAAACAAAATGACAGGATTAGGAATTTAAAGTATTTGCTCGAGCCCGTTTCACCAAACTCTTCAAGTATTGCTTCCGCCTCGTTTCGCCTCAGCGCTGGTTGTTTGAAGTCGTTTCAAGCGTTTAAACATCGGCGCAGGTTAAACAGTGAAAACTAGAACTAAACTCTCTACTTCGGTTTCCTAGCTCACAGATAATTCACGGCTCGTTTCTACTCGACGACGCGACGCCTACGAGATGAGAACAGATCCAAGCGAAAGCTGCGTCTGAGAACAGTTTTCAAACAGTTTGTACAAGGGGAGACGCGTCAGATTTAGGCCACGCCCACACGGATACGAGCTTCAGGTGAAAACGCATTAGTCGGATTTTTTGGCGACTGGAAACTTTTTGAACTTTTTTTCATTCGTGATAACGTCTGAACACGATGATGTCATCAGTGACTACAGGCTGGTGACGGTACTGCATTACTGTTACTGTATGTATCTATAGACGGCTGAGTTCTGTAGCAGACACAGCGCCACCCACAGGCCTGGGGTATGAACTACAGCCTTTTCTACTTCTACTACATGCGTTTTTTGTAATTTATTCGTATTTAACGCCAAGAAAAGCCAGAAAAAATGGCTCGTTTTGTTGCGTGTGGGCGTGGCCTCAGAGAGCTTTGTTTCAGGGATTCAGGTCAGGATGTGAAACACTTAAATGACGCTGTGCTGGTTGAAAACCCGGCTGCTCTGTCTCAGCATTTTTTCTTTCTTTTTTTTAAATTTTGCATGTTCTTGTGTTTTGTTTTTTTTTTTATTATTATTTTATTATTATTCGTGGATGTGTGCGAAGGTTGCGTCCACACGCTCAGTAGACGCACAGGTCCGGAAACTTCATCTCGTAGACGGGGACGGACTGATGCTGGGTGTGTCCCGTGGAGATGGACACCACGCCGGACGGGCTGGGAGGAGGCCTGGTGGAGGACGGGTCAGGGTTAGAGCCACAACATTACGACCACGTGTCACGGTTAATATTAAACCTTTTATTCTTCTATATATATCTTACTGAATCCTAGACAGACACATCTGGACTCTTCATGCTAACATCTGTCTGAACTTTGACTTATAACACAACCTTTATCATGACTGAGAGAAAAGATGCAAAAAAACTGCTGAAAATCAAACAAAACTCTTTAAAAACATTTTTAAAAAATGGATTAGTTTTATCTCAGGACGTCTGTGTTTGGAGAAACATGATACGCTGATAATCTGAGGTGTGATTTCTACTTAACAACTTACCGTGATTTTACTTTTTCAAGACTTTTGTTTGATTCTCAGCTTGTTTCTGTTTCTTTAAGAATCATGAAGGATGTTTAATAAATGAAAGTGTGGACAGACGTTAGGGAGCAAAGTGGAGACATTTAGACCAGAGATGAAACCATTAAATCCAGCATTAATATATATCCCCAGGTTAAACTCGTCCCGTTAGGATGGGACTGAAGTGGAAGGATTTGAGGGACTGTGATGGGTCAGAACCACATTATATTAGGGAGGGGGTCATAATGATGTGGCTGACCCAGTTCCGTCTGGTTTAGCTGTAAATGTTTCATGTGTTCAGCCTCAATAAGACAAAGTCACAGGATTTTAATGGACGGTGTTTGTTTTTTTTTTGTGTGTAAAAGATGAATTTTTGATGAGTTTCATCATAAAACTACAAACACCAGAATAAATGAATAAATAAAGTCTTAAAAATATTAATTATTCTAATAACTTACCGGATGGTGAGTTCAAAGATTTGTGCCAGCCGGTCGTGCAGCATGTTGGCCTGAAGGAACACAAGGAGTTTATTTTTATTTATCTACAGTATTGACCTGAATATCAGACCATCACCTCTATAAGACTTAATTTATTAATGAATAATGAAGGATGCTAAGCTCTGCTATGACTGAGTGTGTGTATAAAAACATCTAGAGACTGATCAGAATACGACCAGTTTTTTTATATTTACCTTGGACTCGCAATGAGCCGCGATCTCCTCAAACGGAGCTTTCTGGAACTTCTCCATCACCTGACGCCTCTTCTCTCTCTCCTGCTCCTCCAAACCGGTCGTATCTGAAACAGACGTTCAGCTCATTTACTTAATGTGTGACCAAAAAAACCAAAACAAAAAAAAAACTGGTGTTTGGATTTAAAGTCAGAGCAGAATTAGCCGCTAGCAGCGAAGAAAGAATGAGATAACATAACTTCCTCCCACTCCTTCTCAGACATGTAGAATTTGGAAGTTTCACTTTAGGTTTATTCTTATTTTTCATTTTGTGATATTTATGTTGATTATGTCCATTCACGTATGACATGTCCCAAATAAATGAAATTAAGCTAAGCTAAGCTAAGCTAAGCTAAACTCTTGAACGTACCATCACTAAACAACTGACATCGATAATAACGATGTTAAAATATGAAACTTTACATCTGTTTCTATTATATCGTTACAGATGATGATGATGAAGATGAAGATGATGATGATGAAGATGATGTAAAGACGAGGAAGGACTCAGAGTGAACTCTTTCTTACCGATGGCTTTCTTCAGGGTCTCAAACGTGATCTCCTCGGCCAGCTGAGACTGGAGACACATGAAACAAAGACATGTTGACTCATTCTAGTAAATATAAAACAGCGGAGCTGTTTTGAAGAGCGTCCCCCTCAGACCCACCTTGTCCGGAAGGTTGTTGGACATGATGTCCACCTGGAGGGAGATGGTGTCCACGAAGCTCTTCCTCCTGGTCAGACGGTCTTCATCTGCAGGAGCAGGGAGAACATTTACACTTTAAAATGAAACCTGTTGGTCCCTGGTGGACGTCCTGGGCTCTGGTTACCTAGGTAACCTGCTTGGGCATGTCCCAGTGAAAGAAGCTGATAATGTGGTGAATTTTGGGTTTCCTCCGGGTTAAATGTTTGGAGAATCAGTCACACCATTGGTCGCCTCCTCAGACTTGGTACCCGCCCACTTTGTGTCACTAAAAGTTGCAACAGTTTCTTGAACTCTCGAACATTTAACAAAATAATTTCTGACAATCGTAGCCCAATTATTCCCAAGCAGAGCACAGACGTAAAGTCATAGACGTGTATAGATGGAGCTAGCTAAGTCAACGAGATTTGGTCAAAGGAAAGAAAGATGGCGGACGATGTTCCCATTGTTCCTGAACCTTGGTACCATCTTGTTGCAACATCACTGCTTTTACAGATGAAATATTCTGGATTAAAACTGGTGTAAAACCCGAAACAACATTTAACAAAGAATTTCTGAGATTTTGTTTGATGTATTTTTGCTCATAAAGTTTGTTAAGCTTCTTAAAACCACATATAAACTCATTCCCTTGTCGTTATCGTTAGCGGGTGTACCCAGGGTTAGCTAGCTAGTTAGGCAGTTAGGCAGCTAGTTCTTCTTCTGTGTGATGTAGGAACCAAAGCCATGGACCATATTTACTTTAGGTTAAACTTTCTGGGAACTTTATTTGACAGTAGATACGTTAGCGCCCACTTCACGTCACCAGAGTCTTTTCTCCAATCCCCACTCATGAGTCTGTGACTTTCTGGATCGTTGAATGAACGGTTGTAGTAAAGTAACTAATAATACCTGCAGCATTAAAAAATAATGTCAAATTAAAGCTTCATTTCTGATGTTTTGCTATTTTAACGCAACCAGATTCTGTTTAATGGTTTAACCTCCTGAGAACTAAGCATTTGTTTGGAATGCATCTTAATTTCTTAAAATAAGATTAAGATCTTTATTGGGATTAGTAGGACATGAGAAGAATATAAAAATAAACATCATCTTTGAACTGGAAGTAGATTTTGAATAAAAGTAGGAATTTCACTGTACTTAAAAGTTTAAGTCACCAAAGTGTAACCAAAATATAAAACTGTTTATTTTGATGCAAAAGCAGAATTGGAAATGATGAAATCCCAACGTCCTCAAACGAGTCCTTCTGAATTTGTTAAATTTTTATGTCAGTAAATAAACATAAATAAACAAGTGTATTGACCCTTCACTTCCAGGACATGGAAAATAAAAGTGTCTCAATGTGAGGACAACAGGTCTAAATGAAGCAGAATAAGCTGCAACAAACCTTAAACCTAATGTCCCCATATGAGGACGCTGGTTCTCAGGAGGTAAATAAATGAATCCATGTGATGCTGCAGGTTGCCTCAGTCTCCAGCTGTTTGTACGTGACATTAAATCAGAAACGAGGCGTGAAAGCAGAGAAGCAGCAGCAGCTTCTAATCGTCACGTTGACCTTTGTTGTGAACTCTGAAGGAAGCTAATGAGGAAACTGATCCTAACAGACAAGAGGTGAGAAACCCGGAGACGGAGCTGCACGCCGGCGTTTCTATCGTAGCTCTGACATTTGTTTCACTCTCTTATCTGAAACACTTTTTATGATAACTCAGAGGGCAGGAGACAAGCAGGAAGAACCAGGAACTCAGGAGAAACTACTGGAGTTGAGAAGCCTGCAGGCTCGCTAGCTGATGCTAATGCTAATGGATAACTTTATCTCTGTCAAATTTGCCACTGTTTTAATTCGTAAATGTTCCTTGTGTAATAAATGTCTGAATAATTTATGAATCAATGTTTTATCAGGTTAAAAGCCTTTAGTTTTATTTTATCTGTTTGAAGAGTTGACGACCTCCAACATATAGTTATAGATATTTACATATTGTTTATCTTATTTATACAAGCATCTATTTTCTTATATATATTATATGACTATATTCCATATTCTTACATTTCTCATGTATTTCTACTGCCTACATTGTCTTAAATAAACTTGTATATTTATTTGCCTTACACACTTATATTCCCTTTATGTTCTTATATGAACTTATATATTTACTGTATTTATATAAACACATGAGCACATGTGGTCCACGTACTCACCACGACAACGAGTCCAAATGCAACGAAGGCAGAAGAAGATCAGAAGATTTACACAGATACACACGACATCTACAAGGACTCGTCTAAAGACACATGTCACGACTCAGTGGAGGAAGGACTGAGGAACAGACTAAAACATCTAATAATCTATGAGGACAGATTCTTCTCATTTGAAATCAGTCGAGGGAAAGAAGGAACCAAACCAACGTCTCAGGTTCGAGCACCAAGACTAAAGCCAACGACCAGCTGGTTCGTACCAACTAATAAAGGCTCCATGTCACCGTACATTAAAACCAGGCGATAACATCAACAAAATAACAGAGAAATAAACATTAAACAAGATGAAGTCTGGAGCTTCTGAGCTGAGGAGCAGGAAGGAGGAGGACATTCTGATGATGTAATTTAAATCATCTTAAACAGGGTCTGTATTTATTTATTTATTTGTGTTTTTAAGGACCACGGCTCTAAAGGGTCAAACCCTGAAGCTGCTTCAAGCTACGAGGAGGCGACTACACCTGAAATAATTGGTCTCTGATTCCCAGCTGGACTAGGAGCTACGACCACAGGCCACTAATCTACTCTCTACAGCTCTACTGCTGTTTGTTACCTCTGGACGACTGCTTGCACCTGTGCAGGATTTTCCCAACTGTGTAAAGTACTGATGTTGAGTTGGAAGTACGGAGGAGGAAAGAAAAAACAAAACAAACTGTTTGTTAGAGCCACGAGGAGAAAATCAACAGCTTCGTCGGCCTGTTAGAGGTTTATTTTATTTCACTTCACCGTCTGGGACTGTTTTATTTAAATGGATGAAAGTTTGGCTCATGAACTCCTGCAGAAGTTCACGTTGTTCTGAGGTGGAACCGTCCTTTAAATGAGCCTCTAATGGAGCTCATCACACATTTTCAACATCTCTATAATCCTGTTAATCTCACACAGCTCCAGCCTGAGGCAGAGTGCGACTGAAATACAGGGAAGAAGAATTGAAACACATCGTCCCAAGAGACAGAAACATCCACGTTAAATCCTTTTATCTGACGCTAGAAACTCGTTCTCACTTATTCAATGTCCTAAAACCTTCACCGAGCGTCATATCTTTGAAGCGACACCAAGTTACATTATGGAGGATGTTGAGCATTTGATGATGGAGTGATGTTTGTTGGTGGACCACTCCTGTGGAGGGGAATAGTCGTCTTCAATCTGTCTGACTCTCTGTGGATTATTTGTGGCTTCCAGACTCTTTACAGATGGTTGTGGAACCTTTTCCAGCCTGATGAGCAACAACAACTCTTTATTTCTGAGCTCCTCACAAAGCTCCTTTGATCTGTTGTCATCACACACTTCAACACAAACACGAGACAAATCCCTGGTTCATAGAAACTAAACCAGGACCTGAGTCTCATCACATTGATGGAAACACTACTGATGCCGGTATTTTCACGTTTTTAGCCGGTAGATCTTCTAAACACACATGGTGCAACTGTGTTACTGAGAGGATCTGAAAAATGAAGCAGGAGCAGGAGAAGACTGAGAACAAGGTGCTGTGTCGGTTGTTAGGATTTTTTTTTAGGGTGACCAGACATCCCCGTTTTGGATGAAAAAAAAAAAAGCTGCGCGCAGACTACATTTATTACGGTAGCTGGTAGAGCTGCTATTGACATTACAGTTTAAATATGTTTAAATGTGAATAAATATGTCAAAATAAATGATAATTGTTCCTGTTTATTCATTTCATCTTATTTTATTTTTTTTTATCTCAAAGCTGTAAATGTCCCAGATTTCCACATCATCAGTCGGTGCAAACACGGGGCCATGTAAACCTGTTTTACTACTAGTGTGTGATTATTCTACAATATTTACTCATCGTCACGGTAAAATAGTCCATCCTTAGTTGTGAACACGTGATTCTGCATGAAAAAAAATCAGAATTTTGAAAAATCCTGCGACATACTAGATATTTTGGGTGGTACCATCCAGCTCTAAGCTACACTGTGAGAATGCTAGCGAGCGTCGTACCTGTGACCTGCGGGACGTAGGGGATGGACAGTCTCTCTGCGTTGTATCCTGGTCCTGCCAGACACTCGGCCATGTCGGCCGTCTGGAAGTACAGCTGTTTGTCGTCTTTGTCCAAGGACTCAGGGATCCTGGAGGAAGAGACGGACGAAAAACTCAAACCATATATCCACATCATCCAAGTTCACCTCGCCAGAAACATTTAATGTGGAATGTATCTGTAGATTAGTGCGTCTGGGTTTAACCAGATAATCTACATGAAGCAGAGGCTGTAAAGACGACAACCGCTATAAATATAGCATCTGAACCCCCCCCACCACCACCCGGTATGTTTCACAGCAGAGTGGGATTTAAAATCAGAAATAGACTCTTTTATAATCTCATCATCAGGCTTTATCAGCAGATGTTTGCTGGTCTTGAACCACAGGGAGTCTTCACACCAGGGACGTTCTGATCTCTATCAGGCTTCAGCTTCAGTCTGAGCTTCTCCAGCTGTTTATTTTAGGTCTGACATGAACCAAAACCACGTCCCTGTACCTTCAAAACTACTTCTCCTTCTGTGTTATGGTGGCTGGCTGGAGTCAAAGCTAAAACATCCCAGAGGAAGAATGGATGTGGTGAGGTGGTGGTAGGAGATCATCTAAACAGAATCCATGGAGTCAAGTTAAAGGCTTTTTTAAAATTTAGGATATGTACGCGTTAAAATAAGTCTTTATAATAATATATAATATAATAAACATGCTGAAGTGTCCTTGAGTAAGACACTGAACCTCTGTGATTGTAAAGAGCTTTTAGCTCCAATAAACTAAAAAAAAAACCTTTACCCAGTAGACAATAGTCTGAATGCTAATAGATGAATGCTAACGTTAGAGAACCTGACTGCAGACATCTCAGTACTAATGCAATGTTTATTTATTTTTAGTTATTTGCTGCCCCTGCAACCGAGATCAGGAATAAAATAAAATCTATTCAGCTAAACTAGTGATGCAGGTAAGAACATCACTCAATCTGGGCAGAGGCACAAATATTCCCTGAGGTCACATGATCGAAGGCAGCTTTTTGTCTCGTTCTCACATACAAATCATTTTAAAACTATTTGTTTGAAATATTAGAAGTACTTTGAATGTTACATCACATCTAATGTGAAAACTTATATTGACTAAGATGAGGTTTAAATCCTTTAAACTAAATGAAGCTAGTAAATTATGAACATTTATTTTCAATTAAAAGAAGCCGCCCTTCACTTTAACTAAATGCTCTTTTACTCATGTTGATGAAGAGGAACATGGTCCTCAGTCTAAAACGAGCTTGTAACTGTGGGTGGATCATCCATCTGTCATGTTCTACGCTTCCATCTGTCGTGACTTCTTCTATCTCCACTAACGTTTGTGCAGAGAAGTGAACACTTACAGACTCCTGTCTCTGAATATGTGTTCAGGGAGGAGGTACGGGGCGTCCAAGCTCCTCAGCTCGATAACCTGGAAGGAGAAGACCAGGAAGAGAAAGTTTATTGAAGGCAAACTATTTAATTTTACTGAGGCAACTCATCGGACAACCACAGACAGCGGAGCATCGTCAGCGTATCGATTAAACGGCTAAACCACAGGAGGTAAATGCACCTTGCTGACGTGCTGACAGAAAGGAGGGTTGGCGATCATCTGGCTCAGGAAGTTCAGGTACGCCGCCACCAGCGCCATGATGCCACAGCGGATGAACATGGGCATGCTCTCCTCGTTGGCCAGAGCCATGTCCTGCAAATAAGTTGAAAACAAGTTAATAAATAAAGTAGAGTCTCTTGATTTGAATCAGGATCAATGACTCGAAGATGAACAGGAATGGAATGAATGGAAAGAAGAAAGAGGAAGAAGAACAGAAGACTCTATGGTGACTCTATGATTCCGTGGTTCTGACCTGCAGAGCGATGGCGAGTCGGATGAGGTCGATCACGACCTCCTCGTTGGCCAACTCAATGGTCAGGATGGCCAGGGTGGTGAAGAGGAGCTCAAAGTTCTTGTGGACGTTGTCCTCCTCTTTGCAGCCCAGGTAGATGTGACGGTAGAGCTGCTGACCATGCTGGAGGAGGAGGAGGAGGAGAAGGAGGAGGACAGTTAAATCAGAAAGCATTCACTAGTGTACCTAATGAAGTGGCATGGTGTAAGGAGGAAAATTAAACGCTTACATAACGTTTCACAGCAGCTCAAAAACTAAATGTAAATAATGTAAACATAAATGCAAACAATGTAACGTAACATAAAAGTAAAGGTAAATGTAAACAATGTAAATAATGGTAAAATAAATGTTAAAGTCAATGTAAACATAAATGTAAACATAAATGTAAACAAAAATGTAAATGTAAATATGAATAACATGAAAATAAATTGAAAAGCCAATGTAAATCATGTAAATCTAAAAATAAAAAATGTAAACATGAATGTAAATAATGTAGATGATGTAAACGTAAACCCATTAACTGCTAAAAACAGGCCGGAGACGTCTCTTGGTTATAAACACAATAGGAGCGTCTGTCCTCGGCCTTGATTCTGGGTTTCTGTGCTCGACATGAAGGTTAATGGGCAGCGAAGGCCGACGGCTTCTATTCACCGTTAATGAATCATAATTAGATTCCAGTAACGACATGTGACAGCGTCGTCTGCTCTGAACGCCGTCGGTGAAGATAACGTCGTCCTGGTAAAGGTTAGAGCTCAGGTGTGATTCACAGGTGAACAGTTTAAACTATGGGCCCTTTATTTTATTTCATTTATTTATTTATTATCTGGTAATGTCACCCAGCTCAATGAGCTCCCAGACGATAACGTTGAATATGTTTTATCTGCCTCTTCCTTTATCTTTTTATTTGTCGTTTTCTTTCTTTAAATCTCCAGCTACTTCTCACACTAACATGTTTAGTCTTTACATCTGGAATCAGTCTGAACCAGTTTGAACATTTATATGCAAATTTATGCAAAAGAAGGCACAACTACAAATGTGTACTCTGCTGCAGAAGCTTTCATTAACGCCCAGGTTTCAGTTCACTGCACATTCTCAACATATTCTCAGGAAAAAAGGAGCCACTATCTGCTCTTAATGTTCCTGGACATTAAACGTCTTCCAGTCGAGTTGTCGTGGTCTCAGTTCGGTAAAAGACAACAACAACAAAAAGTCTCTCTACCTTCTTCATGAATGCGACGTCTTGTTTGGAAATCTTCTCCCTTTTAATCTTCAGCGCTGCCACGTTGGGAATAATTCTGTAACCCAGAGACAGAGGCGTTAACGTTCCCAACTAAAGCTGCCGTCTGAACTGGGGGAGGTGGAAGGAGGTGGGTCCAGGTTTACCTGATGCCCCGGAGCTTGGCCCGGTTGTCGTGGCGATCGATGATGTTGTGCAGGATCTCGAGCACCAGCTGCCTCAGCTCGCTGTCCTCCATCAGGGAGATGGAGAAGAGCGGGTCCAGGATCGGAGGAGGCAACGCGGCCACCATGGACTTGGACTTGAAGCCGGAGGTCACCTGAGGTGGAGAGGAAGAGGTGAGAGGGGGAGGGAGGGAGGGAGGGAGGGAGGTGAGAGGCGACTTATCAGGGAGTAATGCGATTAATCTGCAGGGAGTTAACAAACAGCAGAGCTTAAAGGTCACGTTCACAAGCAGCCGAACCGTCAAAATGTTGACGAGATGTGAACGTCCTCTATTGTAAGAGCTAGAGAACGTCCAAGAGACGGATCCTAACGTCTGCTCTAGAGTTGACTCGGTCTAAACTGATTTTAAAAGTCATGGCACCTTGTGACCATCTCGTGACTTTGCCCCGCCCACACTTCCTCCATGCCCCGCCCACACTTCCTCCAGACCTTAACTAATCCTACGCTCTGCTCTTCCTCCACCAGCCACAAGGAAATGCTGGATTATTTATCACCGTTATTATTTATTATTACATTTATCTATTATTTCTAGTCCCATGTGAATGCTTTAAGGAGCGGTTGCCATGGCAACTGGTGGTCAGCATCATGTCCCATCCGGTTTCTATAGCATTAAATAACTAAACACTGAGACAATTTAGCTTGGTCTGTATATAAATGTAAACTGGAGTGCACATTTTTTGTTATTTTTGTAATTTTTTATATCTACCTGATCCTTTTTTTTTTTTTAATTATCTTATTTTATTCTTTCTTTTTGTTCTATCTTGTGACTCTTGGACAAAATAAGTTCCCTGTGGAGACCAGTGAAGTGATCTTGAATCCTGAAACTTCATTAACATTATATTAACTCCCTGAAATGAAACTATGAAAAATTTATTTGACGTGTATTTTAGTCTTTTAGTTTGCCTCAAGTCCCGCCCACTAACATGGAGGGGGTGGAGCTTATGATACATACTGCAGCCTCCAACCACCAGGGGGAGCTCTACTAGCTTTGGTTTCACTAATTACTAATTAAGTACTTCCACACAGGGGGAGTTTTCCTCTTCTTCTTCTTCTTCTTTGAGTTTTTGATGCTAAATTACAGCCATAAAAATGGACATTCTGATGCTACAGGACATTGTGGTTTTTGTTTATAGCCGATCCAAAATAAGTAACTACAAAAAAAAAAAAACAAAGACAGGCTGGATTCTAAATCAGACAGATTATTATTTCCCCTTCAGTCGGCTCATTAATCGTAATGTGAAAGATGAATGAGTGTAGATTTAATCAGACGTGTGGGCGGGAGAATTAGCCACAGCAGATTAATTCTCCTGTATATTAAACGTGAAAAAGAAAATTAAAAGACATTAAGATCAGAATATTTATCGTTTATTGGTGATAAAGACTTTTCTGAGATGTGTTTGTCATGACGTCAGGTCTCAGGGAGACGACTCGTATTTTAGAACAAGCTGTAAAGTTTGAAACGACTAGAAAGAACCTGTGAATATGTGATTAAATTAGAGGCCTGGGTTTAATCCGTCACACTCGTGTTGTTACAGAAGGACTCACCATGATGAGAGAGCTCAGCAGCATCGTCTGAATCCTCTTGGTTCCCTGATGCCTGCAGGAATAAACAAACAAGCAAACAAATAAATAAATAAATAAATGTCACAGGACATAAACAATTCAGACCTGGAAGATCTGACCAACTATTAAAACCATTTAAACACTAAAAGAAATGTCTGCACATAGAATAAGAGCATGTGTTTAGTATCAGCCTGTCTGTAAATGACTGTAATAACCTGGATGTTGGATGAAAACATGAACCTGTTGAGACGTGGTGTTTTATGGACAAATGATGAATCTAATTTATAGTAAACTGTTAACTATCTGAACCTAAAATAAGTGGAATTTCCTTCGGGTTTTGATCGACTCTCTTCAAAGAATAATAAATCTGTGGTTCAAAGAACTCAGGAGCACAAACATGGGTTTAAAAAGTGGCAGGAAAGTTACATTTCTATTAGTGAACAACACAAACAGCTTATTCTCCGTAGACGCTGTAGAATATTTTAACAGCTGTTGGGAACGAACAGTAAAGTCTCTCTCACTAAATGAAAAGTTTTATTTTATTATCATCTGCCAGGAAGTCATTAATTAAAGAGATGAGATTAAAACTGAACCCATGAAGCTTCCATAATTACAGTTATTCCACCACTGAGCTGCTTGAACAATAAAAATAAAGAAAGAAACCATCATTCATGAGAAAATGTGGAAACTTCATCATTTAATTGGTTAAATCTTCTCCAGACATGTTTAAAAAGCAACAAGCTGCTTCTGCACATCATCCAGAGGAAGAGAGGAGGAGATAAAGAGGAGGAAATAAAGAGGAGGAGGTGTTCATTTAATTTGGGATTATGTGTCCTCCTGAGGCCGGAGAGATTAGCTTCTCCTCGTCCAGCGCCGGGCGTCCAGGGGTGAAGCGAGGACAAACCCCGACACAATTAAATTTGGATGAAGACGAGCTGCAGCGAGTCTCTGAACTCTGAGTCCATCTGACGGCGTCTGGACTCTCACATCACTTCATATTTAATCCTAAAAACATCATCCTGGAAGGAAGCGGCCAGTTCTCCCACCTCCAGAGTCTCTGCTACTGAAACACTCACTAAGAAACGTAGCTCACGTTTACCTCCACGTTCTGATAAATTCAAAACTAGAGAAGATTCAGATCTGGTTTATAGGAAGGAAGCTTCAGGTCAGGTTCAGACCGACTGGTTGATCCGTGATAAGATGCTAAAAGCATTAATGAAGCCAGAGCAATAAGCCTGTGAAGGTTCATCCAGGTCACGGTTTATCCAAAAACCCTTTACAAAACCATGAGGCCACAGACAGGACGCTGTCCACCACCTCTAGTGCTCGTTTTACTCAACTTTAAGTAACTAAACTGGCATTTAAAGGGTTAAAATCCTCAGAATGGTTGAATTGTTGGTAGTTTTGTAAAGAGCTGAAGTGGTTTTAGAGATTTATGCAGAAATAGTATTAATCGGTTTAGTTTTTATAGCAGTTTCTGGACATAGAAGTTTTAGCAGATACGCCTGAGGGTTAAAGACGAGTGTAGAAGTGGAGAGATTCTCATCAGAGAGTTTTCTTTAGTCCTCAGGGACGGATGGGAAGCTGGGGTTTAAATAGGAAACTCATCAGAAACTTGTTCCTGTTAGAACCAGAAACTGGCGCCAGTAATGGTGCTTTCAGACAGACACGGTTCTAGTTCTGGTTCTTGTTCTGGCTCTGGCTCTGGTTCTGGAGTCTGAGAACCTTGGTGGTTCCTGGTGAACCAGGACGTTACTCCGCGTTACTATGGCGAAAGTAAACAAACACAGTTTAAAAGCGCCTGATCTCTCGGAGCATCTGGAGCTTTGTCCTGTTGCTGCAGACGTTTGTTTTCATCCAGCATCAATCAGCTGTTGATGGTGAGAAGACTGAGAAGACGTAGAGTGTGAATGTAGAAAGAACATGTCGATACGTTCTGTGTGCGTTGTGTAATTGTAACTGTAGCCAAAGCAGCGTTGTGTTAGCTACAGGAGCTAACACAACGGATATTTAATGCCACGTTTAAGGTAACAGGCAGTCGCTGCTGCTTCTTTTCTTGTTTTAAACATAGAGTGGCCACACCCACTGATGATGTCACAGTTCACAGGGAAGAACCAGGTTTCTCTTGGTTCTGCTATTACTTTGCTCTGAAGAACCAGAACCAGCACAGAGCAAATGTGAACCCTTTATTTCCTATTTAACTCATTTAAAGTGTGTAACATGTGTGTTGGTCATGATTTAAACTCAAATTTAAATTTAAACTCTTATCAGTGTTTTTATTTTTGGGGGTTAATTAAATTTGTCCGTGTGCATCAGTTTATACGTTTAAAGGTAAAACTGTGTTTCTGTGATTGGAAGTGTCACTTCTAAAATAAAATATTTAAGACAAACTAGAGGTGTCCCCAGTGGGAGGACTGGTGCTGATGGAGGTGGGGGGGGGCCTGAGGACCTGGGACTGACCCGATCTTGACGGTGTCCAGGGTGTGGCAGGGCGTCCCGTACACTGGGACTTTACCCATGATGAACATCATGACCTCAGCGCGCTGGTAGTCGGGCAGGTTACCACCGAAGAAGCCTGGAGGACACGGCAGGAGACAACAGCGTGGTCACAAGACACGGCAGGAGACAACAGCGTGGTCATAACACACAACCGGACACAACCGGACACAACCGGACACACACTGTCCTCCAGGACATCAGCACAACGTCTCCAAGAAAGACCAGTTCATTTATTTAAGGTTCCTGGAGACATCTACAGAGACAGAGACAGAGACAGAGACAAACTGAAACCGTACCGATGGTCTGGATGATGGCGTTCTGGACGATGCGCTCTTCGCTCTCTTTGCCGCGGGACGAGGAGACGCTGACGCTGGAGTTCCTCCTGGAACTGTCCCCCAGCTCAAAGTCCACGCTCATCCTCAGGTGTTTGAGCAGAGTGTTGAACACCTCCAGCACCGTGGGACCTGCCGTCCACAGGAGACACATCAGCTCACAGAGACACAGAGACAATCAGACTCAACCTGGTCAGAGAAAAACTGATTCAGAGCAGGAACACGACGGACGTGTTTACATGGACTCTACAGGAGGAGGAGGAGGAGGAGGAGGTGGTAACCATGGTAACCTTTACTAATCATCTCCTAATAAATGAACCAAAGCTGGAACGATGGAGATGAGGAGACATCTGGGTCGTCTTCCAAGACTCTGGACATTCAGGACATGGAGGAGGACATGGAGGAGGAGGACAGGGAGGAGGAGGACATGGAGGAGGAGGAGGACATGGAGGAGGACATTGAGGAGGACATAGAGGAGGAGGAGGACATGGAGGAGGAGGAGGAAGAGGACATGGAGGAGGAGGACATGGAGGAGGAGGAGGAGGAGGACATGAAGGAGGAGGACTACTTCTTCCTCCTTCTCATCTTCCCTTCTCCTCCTCCCCCTTCTCCTCCCCATTCTCCTCCTCCTCCTCCCGTCTCCATGGTAACAGTTGGAGACATCTAGTCCACGTAAACGCCCTCTTTTCTAAAACTTCTCTTATTTTCTAAAACTCTGGAGCTGAAACAAACACGTTTCCTCGACTACGACTGAGTCACGTCTCTACTTCGTCTCCTCCTCCTCCTTCTACCACGTCTCTACTCCTCGGTCTCTACGGTCGTACCGTACCCAGCCACAGGTTGGGAGGAGTCCTGATTTCTATTTCAGAGACGGAGCCGCTGCTGCGCTGGGACTCCTGGATCATTCCTGGGGTTTACGTCCAGCAGGGGGCGGTGGAGGCAAACACCAGCGTTAATCAGAGACACGTCCTCCTTTCAGTCTCCACAGCGGGAGCTTTTATTTATACATTTATTTTTTTTCCTCTTCAACACTGAATTTAAAAGAGCTATGAATTAATTCTTGGAGAACGTTTTCTCTTCTCAAAGGTGACAAACTTCAACCTTATTTAATTACGAAGCCAATTAGCACATGCAGAACACGTGACATCCCACTTCCTGCTTTCACTGCTTTTAAATTAAGATGCATCTGTTTATGGATCCTTATTGACTATTGTCTATAACCTGGTGAGATTTTACACGTTTCTACAGCTGCAGCTCACGATTATTTAAAAAAATAAAATGTGAAAAATGTACTTTTTAATTTCCAGAAGATTGATTGATTGAAACCCAAAGAAATTCAGTCAATGTTTGAGAAGGACAGAAGAAAAGCAGAAGGTCTTTGATTATTTTTGCTTAAATATCTGCTCTAACGTTTGATGAGACGCTAACGAGGCTCCGTCTGGGTGAGGAGGTGAAAAGCAGCGGTTTATCTTAACACTTCATTTGCACCGTGACATTTTCCAACCGCTGCTTTTTCTGGAGCATAAAATGTAAAGGACTCGTTATATTTAGACGATTCTCCTCACATCAGCCCGTCAGGTGTGAGGATTTACCGCCTTCCTTCGTTCTTTAATCATATTTTGCATATTTTACCTGCGTCGTCTCATTCCTGACCGGAGGTCGTCACTGCAGCTATAAACTAAGATCTGGCGTTGGATTCGTCTTTTAGACGTAAACCTCTTCCTGCATCCAGAGGATTAAAAATGGCGGCGGAAGGAAGAAGACGAGCCTCACCCACGGATCCTTTGGCAGCGATGGCGACCGTCTCCAGCAGCACCTGGACGATGCCGGCTCGGACCCGGGGCGTGTTCTTGTTGTGAGTGTCCAGGTGGTTGAGGACCTGCTGGATGACGTGGTGCGAGTGTTGAGCCTGGAGACACGAGGGACGGAGACGATCAGAGACACAGTCAATGTTTCACGTCTTCATGCTGAGAATCATAATAATATTAATCCTAAAAAACGTTTTGTTGCTGTTGCTCCTATAAAGTGACAGTTGCAGGGACAATAAAAAGAAACATAAATAGATAAATAGATAGATTGCTAGCTTCTTAGCCTCCCAGCTAGCAGTGGTTCTTCCTAGCCTCCAAGCTAATAGCAGCTCTTCTAGCTAATGGTAGCTCTTTCTCATCTTACAGCTAATATTAGGTCTTCGTAGCTTTCCAGTCTCCCAGCTAACAGTCACTCTTCCTAGCCTTCCAGCTAATAGTAGGTTTCCATAGATTTCTAGCCTCCTAGCTAAGAGTAGCCCTTCCTAACCTCTGAGCTAATAGTAGTTCTTCCAGCTAACAGTAGCTCTTCCTAGCTTCCTAGCCTCCCAGCAAACAGTAGCTCTTCCTAGCCCCCAAGCTAACAGGAGCTCTTCTTAGCCTCCAAGCTAACAGCAGCTCTTCCTAGCTTCCTAGCCTACGCGCTAACAGTAGCTCTTCCTAGCTTCCTAGCCTCTGAGCTAACAGTAGCTCTTCCTAGCCTCCCAGCAAACAGTAGCTCTTCCTAGCCGCCAAGCTAAAAGGAGCTCTTCTTAGCCTCCAAGCTAACAGCAGCTCTTCCTAGCTTCCTAGCCTACGCGCTAACAGTAGCTCTTCCTAGCTTCCTAGCCTCTGAGCTAACAGTAGCTCTTCCTAGCCTCCCAGCAAACAGAAGCTCTTCCTAGCCGCCAAGCTAAAAGGAGCTCTTCTTAGCCTTCAAGCTAGCAGCAGCTCTTCCTAGCTTCCTAGCCTCCGAGCTAACAGTAGCTCCTCCTAGCTTCTAAGCCTCCAAGCTAACAGTAGCTCTTCCTAGCTTCTTAGCCTCTCAGCTACTAGTAGCTCTTCTTAGCCTCCCAGCTAATAGCAGCTCTTCCAGCTAATGGTAGCCCTTGCTAGCCTTCCAGCTAATAGTGGGTTTTCGTAGCTTTCTAAGGCCTTAAAGTGGGATTATAACATTTTAAGACTTTGTGGAGACTCTGTCAGAGTTTCCCTTCAGAACTTCATCATCGTCTCTACACCTCTGACTGGATGTGAATTCCTTCTTTCGCTCCTGGTTTTTGTTTCTAACGCCTCGGTGATTAAAAAGTTCCCTCCTGGACTATTTTCTGCTCCGGTTAGTACAGAAATCACTTTGCGAGTCTCACATTCGTTAATTGATTTCCTCCTGTGCACAGTTGGGATCCAACAACTGAAGGAAAATGTCTTTTAACAGTTGCTCTTTAGGCCGCTCTGTGATTTTTATCTTTTTGTAAAGGCTGCACACAGTGTTTTCCTCCACACAGCGTCAGGCTCAGCTGTGTCTCTGCAGGACAAACTCAGGGTGCACTTGTTTTTTTTGTTGTGTCTTTCAGATTGAAGACGTTGCATCGTCTCCTGGCAGACTGACATGAACCTGCACGTACACGCATGCAACACTTACTTTTTGTCTGATATTGATCTTTTATATCTTTTAACGGATCCTTTTCACAGTGTGCATTAGTCTCCACGTCCTATTTTCCATGTATTTTTGTCAATCAGAATGTAAATCACTTTGAACGTCGTTCATTTGATTTGAAAGGTGCCATAGAAACACAATATAAATCCTATGACCATATGAAACGTCGTAATCCCTGATGAACTGGACTTGGCTTTAGTGTCTGGTGAGTGTTGTACCTGGATGGAGTACATGATGATTCGGAAGCAGGACACAGCAAACTCATTGGGGTCCCACAGGTTATGATTGTCCAGGTGACTGAAGACAGAAGAAACTTTGTTAGTAGAGAAACAGCGACTTCTTCCAGTTACCAAACCTTAAATAACACAGAGACCAGCATGAGACGTCCTCACGAGATAAAATATCACAACATCTAGAACAGGGATGACAAACTGTTTTAGCTCTATGATCTCTGATCTATAAGAACCTGCAGAGTATCGAACAACAACAACAACACGTTTCTTCTTTGTTCCATTTCAACGTGAGATTCAACACTGAGTCAAAAAATGAATCATTAAAACCCTGGAAGTTAAAATCATGTTTAAAGTGAATAATGCGCAGCCTGCAGACAGAGATAGACGGATATAATTAGATGATGCAGAGGAGGATCAGTTACACCGAGAGAATAAAAACAGAAACCTTCAGAGTGAAGTGAGAGGAGCAACGAGAGGGAAACTCTGCAGAGAAGAGACACACGAACTTTAATAAAACATCGCGTGGGCGTCGAAGAAGAACCTGGAGGTAAATCCATCTGTTATTCATGTCGGCAAACACACACCTGCTAAAAGCAGCTTCTACAGCAGGATGGACGACGAGATAGCATCCTAGCCTCCTAGCTAACAGTAGCTGCTCCTAGCCTCCTAGCTAACAGTAGCTCCCCCTAGCCTCCTAGCTAACAGTAGCTGCTCCTAGCCTCCTAGCAAATAGTAACTCTTTCTAGCCTCCTAGCTAATAGTAGCTCTTTCTAGCCTCCTAGCTCACAGTAGCTGCTCCTAGCCTCCTAGCTAACAGTAGCTCCCCCTAGCCTCCTAGCTAACAGTAGCTCTTTCTAGCCTCCTAGCTGACAGTAGCTCCCCCTAGCCTCCTAGATAACAGTAGCTCTTTCTAGCCTCCTAGCTAACAGTAGCTACCCCTAGCCTCCTAGCTAACAGTAGCTGCTCCTAGCCTCCTAGCTAACAGTAGATCTTTCTAGCCTCCTAGCTATCAGTAACTCTTTCTAGCCTCCTAGCTAACAGTAGCTACCCCTAGCCTCCTAGATAATAGTAGCTCTTCCTAGCTTCTTCGCTAATAGCAGCTGTTCCTAGCCTCCTAGCTAACAGCAGCTCCCCCTAGCCTCCTAGATAATAGTAGCTCTTCCTATCCTCCTAGCTAACAGCAGCTCACCCTAGCCTCCTAGATAATAGTAGCTCTTCCTAGCCTCCTAGCTAACAGCAGCTCCCCCTAGCCTCATAGATAATAGTAGCTCTTCCTAGCCTCCCAGCTGATAGTACCTCTTCATAGTCTCTTAACAATAGCTCTTCCTAGCCTCCAGTAAATAGCTCTAACTAGCCTTCTGGCTAACCGTGGGTCGATTTTGCCCTCACGGGTAATAGTAGCTCTAAGTAGCCTCCCATCATAAGTAGATCCATTTTAGCCTCTTAGCTAATAGTAGCTCTCCCCAGCCTCCAGTTAATAGTAGCTCCAACTAGCCTCTAAGCTAATGGTATCGCTTCCTAGCCTCTTAGCTAAGAGTAGATCTTCCTGTTTCTTCTAGTGAATAATGAGTCCAGACTACTGCCACCTGCAGGTGTTAAGTTATTCCGTCTCAGATGCAGAACGTATTTATCAGCTGGTCATTAGTTTTAGTCGACGTCACAGTCGATCTACGTTGTCGTTGTGATGTTTCTAGGTGACAACTCTGATGATGAAACAGCCACGAACGTCCAGATTACAATTATGTTAAAAAAACATCTGGATTTCTAGATGGAAAAAGGCCAAAGGAAGAGAGAAAGAAATCAAACCAGGTGTTCTCTGCATGATCCAATTATGTCCATCTGTGTTTGACTGGTACTATACGTCCACTCTGTTTGGCTAAAAAAAAGACTTTTAGACAAGGCAAACAGAAAAACCAGCTGTCGCCAGTGACTGATTAATCACATTATTGGCTTCAGTCCGAGCAGCGCGTCGTTTCTGCGGCTTAACGAAGGCGACTGGTTCGAAGACGTATGAGGACAAAGAGATCTGTAGTGAGATTGATGAGGACAAGGAGGACACGTTTTACAGTAAGAACAAGTCTGATATCGATCGACTCCCGCGGCACCTATAACCTCCATTTACCAATTTCCTGCAGGGAACCTCAGACAAAGTACAACTGCAGTATCTGGAGCGGGTTTACCGAAACGATGGCTGTAAACCATTTAAAGAGAAACTGATGTGGAAGAGGAAGAGGTAGAGGGATGGAGAAGAGGAGGGGAAGGAAAAGGCAGAGGAGAGCAATAAAGAGGATGAGGACAGTTGAGCAACGTGACGTCAATCCAAACCCCCAAAACCCTCCTCCTCCGCGTTAACCCCAATCCTTTCTATTTATAGTCTGAAGACGCTCGCTCTTCCTCCTCCTCCTCCTCCTCCTCCTCCTCCTCCTCCCTGAAGGAGCTCTGCAGAAGAACTGGTTTCGCTCTCAGACAGCAGCCGTTTAACCGAGAGAACGTTTAAAGAATGGACTAACGTGGATTCAGTCGGAGCCGACTGTTTTCACTATGAGGCCTTAATCGTCACAAATATAATACACTTAAAAAAATAGATATAGTGCAGTTGGAAAATAAAAAAAAAATACATCTCAGTTGTGAGCAAGGACATTCTGGGCTACAGCCAAGCCCGAAGGTCTGGGATAAACCAAAACTGTTGAATACAAAGTACTTCTTCTGTTTTAGTGGCGGTTTGCTAACGTCAAAGGTGTCAAATATCCCAAAAGGAAAAGGAGAAGAAGAAGTCGTCACTTGTGTGGATGTTGGGTGTGGTGGTAGCAGAAGATCTCACTTTCTCTCTGATTTATGTCGCTGGTTTCCTTCTTGCCTCAGTTTAAAGCATTTTCTTCTTCATCTCCTCAGAAAACAAACCGTAGACAACAACAACTGAAAAGGTTGAGCTGGCAGTACATTGTAGTGACGTCCCAGCTGGTATCAAGGCTGATTCAGGCATTTTTGAAATGATCCTAACACTATCTGTCTGATCTTTAGTAGTTAACGAGGCTTCATTTCATTAAAAAGAGGATGAGCTCCTCTACACCTCTTCAACAAGGCCCTTCATTGAGTCCTCTCAGGTGTGCTGGTTAAGGTGATTAAGCACAGAGGGGAGTAACAGTCGGACATAAACCAAAACCACGTCCCTGCAGCATCAAAACGTCTTCTTGTACTTTAATGGTGGTTGTCAAAGCTGACAAAGATCCAAGAAGAAGAAGAAGATTGAAAACCATCATCATTCAATACCACCAGTAGTAAAAAGATCTGAACAGAATCCGTGGAGTCGCTCAGGTCAAAGGCTGCAGCCAAACAGCAACAACAACAAACACTCAACGCTGCAACGTTTACAAGAAGAGAAAAGTTTCCTGGAGACTAATCATCCAGAGTTTATGGCAGCGTTGGAGACCAGAACATTTCTGGACAACACCAGGTACGAGCTCCTCTACTACCCCACACCACATTAACTATCGGACTGAATCCTGTCAACTCTAGAAAAGACTTTAAGAAGCTACAGGAGACCAACTCTAGGACATTTAGGATTTGATCAACCTAAAGTCAAACAGATGAGCCCGGTCAAGTCAACTGGAGGAAGTTTCTTCCTTCTTCTTATGGATAAAATCAGTTGTATTTTGCTGTAAAGTTGCTCTTTGTTTCCATTGAAAGGTGTTTAGTGAATGAGTTGTAAAGTCTCACAATATCCCATAATTCTTTTAGATTCTTGACTTCAATTTGAAGAAGACGGAAACTGAAATCAAATGAACTGGTCACATGACGTCATCTCCGGTGACGGGAAAGTGCGAAAAGATTTTCACTTTTGCGATAAACTTTTATATCGATACATCTGAAGAACTACCTCATGAAAGCGTGAAAGAATTTTAGCTTTAGAAATCTGAGAGGTTTTTAGAAATGTAGGCGTTTCCATTACCAGCCTTTTATTGAGATATTTAGGTTTGTGCATTAACAGGAGGAATGGAAACGTAGCAGTGACGTCTAGTGACGTCACCCACATTCAGCTCCTCTAACAGTCCATCACGACTTTAAGACAAGAACATTTCAAACATTAATTCACAGCAGTTCAGATTAATTTCGTGTAGAAAAGGGAACTTAAAAAATGAACCTGTTTGATTGTGAACGTTCCTCCACCTTATTATATATCCTGTAACCAGTCGGGGGAAGTATGACTAACTTCTCCATCCCCTGGAAAACCGGGTACATATTCATCACCCCGCACGGTGAGATATTTAGAGAGCCACGCTGGAAAATAAAATGATCAGCTCCATGAAACATGAATCATCAAAAGCTTGCGTCACATTTCACAACCACAGCTTCACAAAAAAAAAAAGTCAGAGTGGGATTATTCACCCTGTGAGCTGCAGGAGGCGCAGGACTCCAGCGAGTCGGTCTCTCTTCTACAGTAACACAGTGATTCATGGCTGCAGTCTGATCCAGTCTGCCGCTGGTTATCAGAGCTCTGCCGGTGTGGTCTGGTTTCTGAGAGGCTGTGGGGGCCAAACCCTTGTCCAATGCTAACATAGAGGGGACCTTTAAACATGACTTAGGGTTAGGGTTAAGGTAGGGACTAGGGTTAGGGACTAGGGTTAGGGGTAGGGACTAGGGTAAAGGTTAGGGACTAGGGTTAGGGCTACTGGTTACTCAGGGAATGAATTATGTCCACGGAGTAAAAGGTGAAACAACTTTGAAAGAACATTTAAAGATGATTTCACGCCTTCTCACCTCCGATTTAGATTTGTTGAATTTGACCTTTTGCTGATTGTGCTTCTTGCCAGTCATCCAGCTCTGACTGCTTAATGGAGGATATTTAGAAGAGATGTCTGCAGGCTTTACTGAGTCCTGGCTTTAAGGAAACTTGAGATATAAACTATTTTAATTTCCAAATCATCACATACTTGCCAGGTGGTTTTATGTTTGTAACCTTTATCTAAGAGTGTCCAGCATCGATCAGAAGAAAGACTAAGCTCTGATAAGACTCTGGGTTAAATAACATATTGTAGCGCTGGTTCAGGTAAAACTGATCCACGGGTAAATTCAGATCTGATCTAAGACGCTGTCACACCTGAACATTGATCAGATTCAGATATAATGTTGTTGCTGTGTTGAATTCAACCTTGGTTTGGACCCTAAACACTACGTTTTATGACTGGTCATGATTTTGTAGGAAAAAGTAGAATTTCATCAGCAGTGAATGGGGCTCTGGTGTTTACTTCTGTTCTGTGGTTCATGGAGCCTCTGGACTATTTTTAGAAAACATTTACATACATATGATGAGAAGGAGTCGTGCTGCTGCCAGACTCCTCTATTAGGAGTTCACTCATCAGGTATTAAAGGCAGGAGCTGCTTCAGCCACGTTTAGCTGCTAGTTCTGGTTTTCCAGTTCATGTCTAATATTCTAATGGACAAAAACACTCAGCAGCTCCAACCAAAGTTCAGATAAACCATTATTTTTGTCTTTTTTTGTTTTTTTTCAAACTGTTCCTCTGAGACACGGCCGACAGAATTAGACTGAAAACGAAGACGGAGATCTTCTCTTTCCTCCTCGTGCTGCTGATTGTGTTTGGCTGGAGGAGAAGTGATTTTCCTCTGAGATGGACGGTGACGGTGATTCACAAAGACTGAGGCACTTTAATAAACCCTGGACGGAAGGAAACCGTGGGAAAGAGAGAAAGAAAGGAGGAGAAGGAACGACTGCTTTCACCAGAAAGTCGTTCAGAAACATGTGAAAACCTCATCATGCAGATCTGATTCAACCCTCTGCTCTTATACTGTTGTTGCTGCTCTGTACGAACAACCAGCAAAAACAAACAACATTTACTTCAAACCACTTTGGTCTTTGATCATGAGTCAGTCAGTCAGAAAACTGGATCGATGCCGAGTCTTGTGTTTCATCTTCTGAGAATCTGATTTTACCAAATCTAAATACTTCTTTGTTACAGAAAACAAACCATAGTGTTATGGAGTGTAGTATCGTTCCTGATTTCTTCAAACAGGTCCTTTCAATTCAATATCAACCAATAAAACTTGTGTCCAGCTCTTCTCTGTCGTCATAGTTTATTAATTTTAATCCAATCATGTTTCAGGCCTGACGCTGCTCTCAGAGCTGGAGCTCCTGTCATGTTCTGGACCTCATATAAACCTGGTGTTTATACTCGTATACAACAAACTGACCATAGCACCTCTCACATCACATGAACCGATTGGGGAATGCATGTGTGACTGTGTTTATACACAGCTTGTATAGCTATATCCTGCACTTTTTTATCGATCATGGCAGCGCTCTGCATCTGAGAAGAAGAGGAGATTTGATGGCAGATATCGGGCTCTGTGCAGGACACAGTGACTTATTCTAATATCAGCAGACTTTTGAAGGAGCCGGGGTTTAACGGGTCCATTCTTCAGGTCATCAACAAACTGAAAGTGTTACCTGCAATGTACGGTACTTTAATATCTCCACCTAAGGAGGGCTGACCCGGGTCTGGAAATCCCGTGCCAACCCGGTTAATCCGATGTGAAAGAAGTAAGGGTTTATGGTGCGATCACACTAAGGTCATGAAAGATGGTTTCTACTTATTTTGCTGCTGCCGGCAACACTCATTCAGTTGTATCTTTTGCCGCTTGTCGTATGAACCTACTAGGAGGTAAAAATCTAACTTTCTTATCCCCTGATCTGATCCTGAACTGATGTTAAATGTCCTAAAGTTGCTCTCCTGTAGCTTCTTAGAAGTTGTCATCTTCTTAATCAGCTTTGACTCTGGACAACCACCACTAAAATAGAAGAAGTTCTCCAGAAACCACTGAGACGTGGTTTTGGTTTAAGTCAGACCTAGAACAAATAACTACTACAGATCAGACTTGGTCCTGATAGAGGACATGGAGAGTCCGTCCATCTTTAAACGCTGTCAGTGAGTCCCTCGCTGGTTAGAATTGTCTACACATCTTTATCTACGATGTTTACTTGTTGAGCAGAGGTCACCGAAAAGTCAAAGGAAGCACTAATGAGAGAATGTGAGGTTTGTTTTCTGAGGAGATGGAGAAGAAAATGTTTTAAACAAATTAACAGAAGAAGCTCTAAGGCAAGAAGGAAACCAACGACACAAATCAGAGAGAAAGTGAGAGCCCTACAGATGAGAAGCAGCCATGGTAACGTTATGTAATTAATTGTTAATGGCAGCGTTAAGAAGCTCCCTGACTGGATCTGAAAGCAGTGGTTATATCGTTAATTAAAACTTTGACTCAAGGCTGAGAGGAGCAGTTGAACGGCAGCTGATGGATCCCAGGAAGGCGACAACGCTCGGAAATAACAGGAAACCCTCGGTGACTCTAACGGGCGTCACGTTCCTCAGCGCCTGCTCTCAACCGTTAATCAGAGCTTCTCCTCCCGAGTTATCACCATGTTCATCACCAATTAAAGGCGACGGCTCTTTGTTTTTTTTAACACTGCGCTGCTTGTTTCACTGCACGTACAACATCCTGACTACGATCAAGTTTATCTCATCCACACAGACGGGAACATTGTTCAGGTCCTTCATTGTTCTGAGCAGGGACACTCGGACCGGAGACGTTAATGAGGACACGTGAAATCCAACGGAAATGACTGATACAGTCGAATTCACCAAACGTTTAACTAAAGGAAACGCCGTCAACCCTTCAACCTCCACATTCAACACGGTTTAGAGAGTCGGCATCATTGAAGGTATTTTATTTCCAAATAAAGGAAAAGGTAGCGCCGTCTGGACACTAGCTGTATTTTTATGTTCTACGGGTTTCACTCGGAAATATCCAAGGGTTACCGTGACAACCAGTGACCGGAACATCCACAAGGAAAAGGAGATGGACGAATAGAGCACGACTTTACTTGTGGATGTAGCTTCAGGATCTTACGGTGCAACAATAAAAAAATGTATTCTTCAGTTAAATGTTCTTTCTGATTTTAAAACCAGTTTTAATCTTGAATTATTTATCTACGACCAATGGTGCGACTGGTTCATTGAAGGATTGAGTTGACCTAAAGGTAACGCCGTCCACCATTTTGGTTCCTACCACCAGATCCACCGCGACGGTAACGGCTGAAAGCGTCCACGTTGTCGACGACATTTTCTTTTTGAACAGATGAAGATCCAAATCTGCCCAGACACTAGTAATATTCTCATCTTCCTGCTGGTTCCACAGTCTATCCAAAACAGTTACCTTGGCAACCAGAGCTTGGGACGTCCACTAGCAACCAACAGTCAGCAACAAAGAGATGGAGGACGAGAGAATCATTTTATATGCACATTTTAAACCAGTTTTAATCTCCAGTGAATTATCTTTAATAGCAGACGTTCCCATCTTGAACGATTTTGCAGAATAAATGTCCTCATTCCTCATCGTTTAGAAGCTTTAAACTGAGAATCAGAGCGGCTGAGTCAGAACACTTTTCTATAATGTGGCCTCAATTCTAGAGGATGAATCCCTCTGCGATAAACTGTGATTTAAATGGAGCTCAAATGTTTTGGACCAGAATCCATTATCGTCCCTGGAGCCACACAGACGTCCAGAAGAAATATGCAAAGTACAAGAGAAACAGAAGAGAGAACGTGGTGTTTCAAACATCTGCATGAGGCCCGTCCTCCTGAAGAAGGATGAAAGGGAGCAGGGAGGAGATCTCGCCCGTTCGCTCTGTAATTGTCAAATTTATGCGAACTGTGCTGCTAACGGAGGAGGCGGCGGTGGAGAGGATTTTTAAAATCCCAGGAGGGGCGGGCGGCCATACAGCAGCCACCTGAACGATAACGGAGCTCATTTAATTTCCTCAGTGTGCTGGGAGTCTGCACCGAGACAACATGAGAAGATGAAGGCAGTGTGTGTGTATAAATATATATATATATTTATACAGTGAATGCATGTGATTGGCTGACAGGTTTATTTACTGTCCCAGCGTCCGTGTCTTGACCCCAACATGTAATAAAGCGACTTATGAATCTGAACGCTGACGTGTTTCTTCAAGGCGAGACGGAGGCGTCAGATATTCTAGTTCATTGCGGAGATAAAAATAAAATCCAATACGCTCTTCAGAGGCTGAGGTCATGTGGAGCAAACACACAGATTACTTTCCCAATCGACAGCACAAGACGGACAGAGGAACTGTACAAAGACCACGTAACATGAGGGTGAGGCTAGGGCTTTGGTTTGAATAAGAAGATCTTATGTTGAAATTGACTCCATGTTATACAGATCAAGGCTCCTCCATCCATATTATTGCACCTTATCACTTATCCTTCGTATCTATATTTCTGTATTATTGGACTGGAAGAAACATTTATTGGACTGAATCCAGTTGACTCTAGAAAAGACAAGGATTTAACATCAGATCAGCTTGATTGGGACGTCTATTTCTGAGCCGTATGACCATGAATCCAGAAAGTGTTTAAAAACAGCAGCTGGACTTTGAGAAGATGTTTCATCTGAGTATCTTCTTCAGTTCTAAGGGACTGGTGGGAAGTTGAGGTTGAGGGTACTCACACCAACACGGGCCTGACGGCGTTGTTCATGTTGCCGTAGGCCGCTCGGCCCAGCAGCTCTCTGAAGCAGCTCTCGGCCAGAGCCGCCGGGTTCTCCTCGCCATCCTGGCCGGCCACCGACGGAGTGCTGGGGTGGCCCGTCCTGCAAGACAGAAAGACGAGCGTGAAACACAAAGGAATATGGTTAAATCATCGTAGCATCAGCAAGAATTCACAGGGGTTTAAGTTTGAAACATGACACGTCTGTTAACAGAGAAAAAACAGTCGCACCTAGCTTCCTAGTTTCCTAGCCTCCTACATAACATTAGCTCTTCCTGTTTCCTCTTTTGAAGGACGAATCCAGACTGCTGCCACCTGCTGGTGGTGTGAAGACTTATTTACACTGAGGTGCAGAACATATGAACCAGTTGGTCGTTGGTTTTAATCTTTGTGGTGCGTTCAAGTGCAGGAGTTGCAGGAGTTTACCTGTAACTCTAAGCAGCGGCTACAAGGGTAGAATTTTTTTCTTGACTGTAAGAAATTCAAGGTTTTTCCATAAAACGTCCCCAAACAAACAACAGGTGTGTTTGAGACACTCGAAGAAGCATCAGCAATGCTTTCCACTTCAGGGCTAATAACAAGCTTTAGAGGCCTTTCATCGCTCTTAATAAAAACCCCACTTGTTGTAAAACGTGGCTCCTAATAAAACCCATTTCACTTGCAAATGAACTTGAAAAGGAGGCGTCCTCCTCCTCTCATTTAATAAAGATGCTTTCTGGAGCAGCAGAGGATTCTTTCCAGCAGATATTGGTCTTAAGGCCGGAGCTGCATCCCAATAAAATAAGCAATAAGATTTCAGACTAAGGCTCTGGAGAAGTGACAGTGAGCTGGATGAGAAACGGTCGTAGCTACGGCTGAAATAAAAAGACAAGGACCAAGATCTGTCAGCAACAGTTCAAGGTAAGAATGAAATGACATCACTCCAACACGACAAAGAGTCAGAATTAGAGCTTTAACTAAAAAATGTAAGATGTAACTGAACCTGAATTGATTCATTAGTTTTTTAGTTTTCTGTTTTCAAAGAGTCACTCAAAGAGTGTTTGCAAGAGGTTGTTCATTTTGGTGGTTTGTGATGATACGGTGGTAACAGTGTAGGAATAGTATAATAATAACAGACATGATATGAAGGACTTTGGTTCATTTGGTTTGTCCCCAACTATGGCGGCCGCCTCCTCCAGGAAATTACAAAAATCATCACAAGAGATTTCTAAGAATGAAATATGCTGTAAACAAACTCCATTACTCTCCTGTCTGTCGCCACGTTAAGCTCCGCCCCAAACAATCTGATTGGTCCCATAGATCTTTGCAGGAGCATAAATAGTTCCCAACAGAGAGACTCTAGACCATGTTTAAACAACATTAAGTGTTTTCTTCATTCATGTGCTGCGTGTTTAGAGATATTATGGAGGCGTCTGGTGGTTCAGTCTGAGGTCAGGACCATTTAAATGAAGATTACTGCTCCACAGTGGAAGCGTCCTGTTCTATAACTCTCAACAGTCAACTGCCAACGCCTCAGAAATAATTACGTCTCACGACCGTGCCATCTATCTCCTGTAGGGTAGAGCTGTGAAACGTCAGCTGACAGCGAGGTTAGAGTTCAGCTCATTTGAGGCCTGAGTGGCGAGGTGTGAAATCTGAGGAGTGTGACCTCCTGCTGAGGGGAGCGACGCCGTGGTCCCTGGAGGTGACCTCATCCTCCACCTTCACTGTTAATCTCCATCAGTGCATCAGACCATCCTTCACACTCAGGCTTCAGTCGCTTTGACACCATCTTGAAATAATTCTGGATGCAGTGATTGATGTGGCAATAACAACTGAACCCAATAAGTTGAATAAGGTCAACGGGACTTGTAGAATTTCTTGAAAATTCAAGAAATTCTACAAGTTCTACACCTTTTGGATGACAATGACCTGGATGGACCTTCACAGACAAACTCCCAGATACAACAGAGGGAAGTCGTCTGTCATCAGTTTCACTTAATTAAGGAGAGACGTTCTGACAAAGTTGTGTTGTGATGTGATGCTACATGTCCTTTAGATCCCTAAAGTCTTTTCATCTTCTTCTTTGCGTTCTTGTTGTTCTTACACTGAGACACTGTAGCTAGGTGTTTCATTTACTTTATATATATATATTTTTTGTTGTAAATTTAACTTCTACCTCATTCATATTATTCTTATTTTCTTGTTCTTATACCGATGCCTTGTTCATAATTGTTTTTCATATCCAGTGACTTCAAAGGAGACAAAATCATTTCCAATCTGTCATCAAAGTGATCTTGGTTCTTGTTCTTTTTGTTCTTCTTCTTCTTTGTGTTCTTCTTGTTGTTCGTCTTGTTCTTGCAGTTCTTTTTGTTCATCTTGTTGTTGTTCTTATTGTTCTTGAAGTTCTTCTGCTCCTTCTTCTGGTTGTACTGAATGATAACTGCCTTTACCCACCTCATCAAGCCCCCACATTGACATTCTTAGTGTTGTTGCTGTTGTTCTTGTTCTTTTTGTTTTTCTTTTTGTTCTTTCAGTTCTTGCAGGAATATTCTAACCCTGTGAAACTGAATGAACTTCATTCATGATGCTCCTTGATGACAAATTCACTAGATCCCAAACTGATGAAGCAGACTCCCACTATCAACCTCCATCCCCCTGAGAAGGCCCATGTCCATTCTCTGATCACCCAGTCACAAAGGAGACCTACACACTATCAGGAAGGTGGGATTCATTTCTTCATATCTCTTTTATTCCTGCTACTATACCTCAGAATTTCAGACGTGGTCTCCTTTTGGTCGTAGTTGTAAAACCGTGGGACGTTAAATTCAAATTTTCTGCTCACCCAGCGCATCGTTTCATCCTCCTTTCATTCATTACAACTTACAGTATATAGAAGCAACAGGGTCCTTGTTAGAAGTGAAATAGTATTTCTCTGTGGAGTTCTCGAGTCCCCAGGAGCAGCTCAACACTTTCCTCAGACGCTCAATCATCACACGAAAAAAAAAAAAAAAGAAGAAACTACTACAGCCTCCTCTAAGTTTGCTCTGAACAGTTCATTAAACAATAACAACCCGCCTTCTATTACAGTGGAGATTTTCATTTCTGTCTCTCATTTTCTTGCTTCTAACAAGCAATGAGCATTTAATTTCCCCTGAACCGCCTGTGTGGGCTGACAGTAATTGCATTGTTTCCCTCCTGAGACCCGGCTGCCTACAGTCCATCTGTGACCGGGCTTATTGCTGAGGAAGTGATTTACTATTACATTATTTTATCAATACAACACATAACGGGAGGCCGCCTTGGTCTCCTGCCAGGACCCTTCTGATTCTTGGCAGCTCTGCAAGAAATGACAAATTTGTGCAGAAGTTGTTTTTTGTTTTCTTCTTCGTGCTCATATGGAGGAGACGGCTCAACAGGGCGACGGGGAAATACAGAAAGGAAGCAAAGGGGAAGTTTATGTGGTACAAAATCATACTTGGGTGTTACCACACCCCATCGAGACTTCATAAGAGCTGCATCCATCCAGGCGTTTCTAAAATGACTGGGTTGGACGGGTCTTCAGCAAAGTCTGATGTTCTGTGCTTATGAGTTTTAGGTTTCCCATCAAAAAACAAAACAAAAAAACTAAATTGAAGGCGAGATGGACCAAAGCGTGGAACAAACAAACCGCTGAAAAACCTTGAAGACCAGCTACTATAAGGCTAACACAAAAGTAAAAGTAGACACGACCCCACAAACTTTCAGAATAACCTGAAACCTTCAATCAGAATGAGAGAAAAGTCTCCATGTGAACCCAGCTTTTACCGTGGGGGTGACCAGTCTGGTCTGGTCTGGTCTACGTGGGTCCTACATGTCCAAGTAACATCCACATGAATGTTCAAAGGTCCAAAAGTTTCCCAGCAGAACTTGAATTGTCACCATATGGTGTCTGTGGTCATAATGTTGTGGCTGATCGATATCAAGGTTATATATTTTACATTCAATAGAGGGCGCTCTAGTGCTAGTCCTATATTTATCCAAAAGTTACTTCAGTTGTGTAAAAATTAGCAACAGGCAGGGTTAGCATTGAGATGTGTGGGTTGTGCTACAAAGTTGACTATGTTGTAAATTGCACTGTTGCATATTTGTAAGTGAAATAAAATCCTCCTGGTGTAATGTGTTTCTTTGTAATGTGGACATTGTGTTTATGCTTCATGTGTGATTGATTGTTTTCTGAGTGTGGATTTAATGTGGCGGTCAGGAGAAATGAAAGGCGAGGCGGCAGGGATGAAGGGAATTAAGGAAAGTTGGAGGTCAGACTCGTTGCAGACGTGGGAGTTCGTCAGTGTAATTGTGCAGCAGGTGGAACTTTTATTTTCTTTGTCCCTGTTTCTACACGCCGGCCACGTCCGCCTCGGCCGAGAAGCAATTAAACGAATCCGACGCCCTTGACCGCGGCTTCCCACCAGGTCTGCCGAGGCTCGATTAGAAAAGCCTCCACGGCGGCGGCGCCGCGGGGCCAAAGCGGCCGGTACCGTGTCAGGGAACAACATCGTCCACAGAAAAACAAGTTATTTACAAAGAGGACGACGTCTGAGTCTCGCTCTCAAACCGGGAACCTCCAACTCGGCCGACGGACAAACATCGCCAGCATTAACCAAGAGGACCCACGGTTACCAAACGCCATAGGAACGAAGGAGCATTATGCAGCTTAGGAGTTGTGAAGAACCGGTGTGGACCTGTGGAAGGATGGAGTGAAGTTTCAGAGTCCGGTTTTAATATTTAACGAGGTGTCCTTCCTGTTTAACCTCACACATCCTCCTCTCCGCCTTCAAACAGCACACATCTGACGACCGGATCTACTCATTAAGTCACAGCAAAGACCATTAGAAACGTCTGGAACGCCGCCCATTAACGCGGAGATGTTCCCCGAGGTGATGGAGGAATATATGCAACATAATTACACATGGATTATGGGACGGGCTGCGTTTCCATCCAAACCTCAGAGGACGGGATGTGGTGATTGGACGGTTAGGACCAGAGGATTCAAAAGACAAACCGTCGACTACAAAAAGTAGAGAAACGATCCACTGATCCTCAGAGAGCTACACATCTAGACCCAATCTGAGAGGATGTAAACCAATCAGCCACAACATTATATAGGAGAAGTGAAGCATGTCGAGCATCTTGAAAACAACTTTCTGAACCTGGTATTCATTCATGTGGACCAGATGTAGACCAGACCAGTCCAGACCAGACCCAGAATACCCATGTCCATTCACTGATGAGTCACCACAAGTGAGACCTACACAATATTAGGAAGGTGGTCATAATGTTATGTCTGATCCAGAGTGACTTAGGAACTGGTGTCATTACACAATGAAATGATCCAATTAGCCAATAATTACCTACAAATAAGAGAACGTCTTCTACTGTGGGAACTCTACGAGTTCAGATTACCTGGTGTCAGGTTGTTTTTTTGGGGTGAATCCTGCTTTAAAGAGATAATAAAAAGGGCCATCGCTGCACATCGTACCAGGATAGAAGAGAACTGAATCCACATTATAAAATCCTCTGCAGCTCAGTCTCTAGAGAGACTCTGTTTGACCGTCCATGGATGGATGGATGGATGGATGGATGGATGCAACATTTCATTACGTTCTCATATTGACAATAAAGACTCTTGATTCTCGAGTCCTCTCTACTTTATGCAGAAGAAAAAAAGGAAACAGCAGCAGAAGAAGAAGAAGAAGAACCCCCCATCAATAAATAAATAAATGAATAAAAAAAATCAGGGTCTGAAAATAACTTTTTTGTTCACATGGAAACCAGAGAAATGAGACGAGGATGTTAGAGGAGAAGACCTTGAGGAAAGACACTAAAGCCTGTTCTGGTGGACGAGTTCGTGGACGAGTGGGTAAATATGACAGCGTTGGTAACAGAATAGATGAGGGATCTCTTCGTCTGCTTCACTGACTTTATATCTGACACATTAGGCTGTGAAAAGCATTTCTGATTTCCACCTGGTTAAATAAACACAAACACAAACCTTATGTTCACTCACTCACTAAAAGCCCTCGTCTTCATCCGGACATTTCAAAATGTGAATAAGAGGTTTAGAAGAAGCTGCTTCTGCTCAGTGACTGACGAACTAATTCAACTAGAATCACACGAGAACCACTTATTTAGCAGCTGACGTGGATGCTAACGTTCTCTAATTCTCTAATGGCTGTCTCTTTAATTTGTCTGAGCAGAAAAGACTTTTAATATGCATTCATTGGATAGTTTGTGTTTCTTTACATTCTACCTCAGAAATATGTTTTTTTTGGCTGAGAAATAATTAAAGGAACGTTTCTCAGTCAGAATTTGTCTGTTATATCAATCTGTTAAAAAAGAAATTGGTAGAAAATTCCCTTTGTATCCAAACTCTATTGACCTATCTGAGAATATATTGGTGTCGATACCTTCTGGCTGCTTCAGCTCTCTCCACAATCACTAAGTACCTTTTTTTTTTTTTATTATCGACCCAGTATCAGAAATCATATGGAATCGTTGGTTGAAAGCACCTATAGCGCCCCCTGGTGATGTTTTAATTAATGTTGATTCTGTATGTTGTATTAATGTCTGTATTAATGTTGGTTTGTAGTATCTGCTGCACATCAAACTGCCCCATAGGACAATAAAGTTAAACTGTCACAGTGACATGGAGACATCATGTGAAGGTTTAGGTTTTATTCTAATTAATTCAGTGACGAAAGCAATAAATTCTAATATTTCCTCCTTGTAAGTAATTAACGGGGAGTGTCGTTGTTAAGGAACGTCACTCAAACCTGTTCTGAATCAGAAGCTCTAAAGAAGAAGGAAGAGGGAAGGAGAATAGAGCAGATGGTGGATCAGAGGGAATAAAGTCCAGGTAAAAGGCTGAGGAGAGGATGAACCACGTCAGGACGCTTCTCAGCGTCAGGATTTCACTGTTCGCGTGGTCTCTGGGTCTGGATCTGAGTAAATATGAGGGAGTCTGAGGCGTGAGGGGAGCGAGTCGGGGCCGTAAATCCTGGGCTCAAGAGCAGGTGAAGGTTTCTACTCCTTCGATCCAGAGCGATTTACAGCTGATCCCACGGCAGGATTTACTTTAGAGCCCGACTCTCGTCTACGCGGCCGGAGAATGTTAACGGAGGGAAAGGTCAAAGGAGGAAAACGGACGAGGAGAAAGATTCAGGACACGAAGCTCAGACAGAAACAACTTTGACTACTATATACGGAGGCCGTTCATTACTCTACTGTACTTTAAGCATATATGCCAGTATCTTTATTCCAACATATTCTATTATTTATATTTCATACTCCTCACGCTTTACTCTTAATCTTAATGACTAACGAGGACGATGCAGCTTCACAAGGCTCATAATTAAAAGATTTATATGTAATTTACTGAACTCTGATTAGTGATTGTTTATAGAATATACATAGAAAACGTCCTCGTTAAAGCTCTCGTCAGTTTTCATGGTGGTTTTCATGGTTTTCATGGTGGTTTTCATGGTTTTCATGGTGGTTTTCATGTTTTTTATGGTGGTTTTCATGGTTTTCATGGTGGTTTTCATGTTCGTCTACAGGACAACAACAGATTCAACACAGATGACTCAGTTCAACCTTGAACCTCTTTCCTGAGCTGGAGCAGAAACAAACCCACAATAAATCATCTACGCTGAGAAAAGATAAGAGCAGCAAAACGAAAACAAACCGGGGACAGTCTGAAAGAACTCAACCACAGAAGAAGAAATGGGACGTTTCCTTTCAGACAAATTAAATCTGCCTCAACACAAAGATTAAAGAGGAAACAACGTCCAGTCACATCAACGTCCACCTCTAAGTCCCCGTGTCCACACCTGGTCTCATTCATTTAAATGTGTCTCCATTAACTGAGATCTGGTCTCAGTCTGTGTCAGTCAGCAGCAGCGCCACCATGTGGTCAGTTCAATATTATATCAGCTGCTGCCTCTGATGGATCTCTACCTACCACTGGACCAGAACCAGGGAGGGAGGGAGGAAGGAAGGAAGGAAGGAAGGAATTAAATAAGGAAAAAGGGAAGGAAAAGAGGAAGTAAGGAGCAAAGGAAGGACAAAAACCTAGGAAGGAGGAAGAAGTCAATGAAGGAAGGAAGGAAGGAAGGAAGGAAGGAAGGAAGGAAGGAAGGAATAAGCAGGAAGGAAAGATGGAAGGGAGGAAGGAAGGAAGGAAGGAAGGAAGGAAGGAAGGAAGGAAGGAATCAAATAAGGAAAAAGGGAAGGAAAAGAGGAAGTAAGGAGCAAAGGAAGGACAAAAACCTAGGAAGGAGGAAGAAGTGAATGAATGAAGGAAGGAAGGAAGGAAGGAAGGAAGGAAGGAAGGAAGGAAGGAAGGAAGGAAGGAAGGAAGGAAGTGCCTCCTGTGACCTGACCTCAGGTCAGATCTGAACTACTTCATAGTTTAAAGTAAATCAGTAAATCCATCGTATCGCTCCTTAAAAACAACAAACATCATCATCAGTCTGAGTTTTAAAGAGTTGAATCTGGTTTCCTCACAATAACACTCAGTCCCTGAAGGCAGGAAGGAGGAAGGAAGGAGGAAGGAAGGAGGGAGGAGGGAGAACAGTGTGGTTTACTCTGATTGCTGCCCACAGAAAAGCACCAGTGACTCATGTATAATTGATTGAGTGTGAATTTTTTTTGTGTGGCTCATTAACAAGGTCACCTCCAAACTAGAATAGCTCTCACCTCAGAGAAACAGACGGAGGCTGGAGAATAGAACAGGAGGTTTATTTTTTCCTTGTGAGGATCAGACCGTCATGAGACGGCAGACGGATCCATCCAGAAACCTGTTACAGCCTATGGAGAAATAAGCTTCCCCATGGCTGTGAAAAGGGGGCGTGGCCTTATCAGTGTCGTGACCCCACAATTTCAAATGTCACCTGAAATCATATCTAAATAAAACCTCACTGATTGACCTTAAATTGGAAACAGACGTGTTTAAGTGGCTTTGATATCAAGAACTAGGGAATGACATTAAATATGAAGCAAAACCAATGATGTTATTCATATATTTATAGAGTTAAACACTGAACGGATAGAGATAAATAACAGGAGGGTTAATGCAGCTTTGATTATGACCCTAAAAGAGCTTTTATAGCACTGCAGCATGTTGAAGCTGTAACTTACATACGTAGCCTACACCACTCCGTAACACTAGGCGGCGCTGTGTCTTTTCTTTTTTACCAGTCGGGTTCATTTTTGTTTCATTTTCAACGATAGCGACTGAAACTTTGAACCCTTCCTCCATGTGTTCCAACTTTACTGATCCAAAACAATCAGAAAACTGTGTAAACTGTATAAACGATATTAAATAAAGAGTCGGCTCAAACGGTAGGAAGTGGTCAGCTGATCTGATCTGATCTGATCTGTTTGTGGGTTTTCTGAGTCGTACCTGTCCAGGTCCTCGCTGTCCTGCATGTTGAACAGCATGGACGGGATGAGTTTGTCCATGTGCTGAGGCTCCCAGATGATGGCCTGCAGCTCGTCGTTCACCGTCTTCCTCACGACGCCCTGGAGACCTTTGATCCCGGCCACGCGAATCCTGACAACACAGAGACAGAGACAGATAAATGGAGAGGCAACACCTGGTTGCTACTACGACGCCATTTAAAAAGGAGCTAAAGCTAGCCTAGCTATGCTAAATGTTAGCGCACGCCACCGTAAACCACCAATAGAAAGCAGTGACCCTATGAACCGGATGAGGCCACGCCCCCTTATGGCTGAAAACAATTTAAAAGATAAAACTCTGAGGTTTTTTCTGTTCCCCCAAAGAGAGAGGGACAAAAGAAGGAATTTATGACTTCGGGAAATAAAACAGGTGGACAAAGACAGAAGCATTTCATCACTTTAAATTGTGATGCTAATGACACTTTAAATTATGATGCTAACGTCACTTTAAATTATGATGCTAACATCACTTTAAATTGTGATGCTAACGTCACTTTAAATTATGATGCTAACGTCACTTTAAATTATGATGCTAATGTCACTTTAAATTATGATGCTAACGTTAGCTAATGTCACAGTTGTTAATTATAATATTAAAAAGTTAAAATGTTAAAAAGTCAAAGTAGTGGATGGAAGGAAAGAACCAAAGAGAGAAGGGCAGATGGATGAAAGAAAGAATGTAGTAGGGAAGGAAGGACGATTAGAAAAGCAGAAAGCCGGGTGAACAAATGAAACTGTTTATGAATCAGAACCTCTGAGAGGACTCGGATTTTCACAATAAGACCAGTGACTGTGGAGGAGACAGTTATTAACACCACAAATGAGGCTGAGAGGCCTCCAGGTTTTGTTTTGATGCGCTGCTGATACGTATTAGAGTCAAAGCGTGGGCGTCTCAGTGGCACGAGGCGTCTGGTAAAGTGATGGACTCGGTTATTTTTATCATGGCCGACAATGAGGCTGGCAGCAAAACAGAGTCTGTCTTCAGAGCAATACGTCTACTGAGGTCTGGCCTTTCAACTCCATCACTTTACAGCTACATTCATCTATGAGATGTGTCACCAGCTCTTTAACATGTCACTCACTCACATTCTGTGGTTTTGTTTGTGTTTCCTGGTTAAGATCAACAGATACACAACACAGACAATAAATACGACCACACAATTAAAACCATAACAATTAATTAGTTAATTATCTAAAGGATGGGAAGAGAAGAGCAGAAGGATATAAGTAGCAAGGAATGAAGGAAGGAGGGATGGAAAGAAATAAGGAAGGAAGGAGGGATGGAAAGAAATAAGGAAGGAAGGAAGGAAGGAAGGAAGGAAGGAAGGAAGGAAGGAAGGAAGGATGGAAAGAAATAAGGAAGGAAGGAAGGAAGGACATAAAGAAGGAAGAAAGAAAGAAAGGAAGGAGGGAAGGAAGGAAGGAAGGAAGGAAGGAAGGAAGGAAGGAAGGAAGGACATAAAGAAGGAAGAAAGAAAGGAAGTAAGAAGGGATGGAAATAAAAAAGGAAGGAAGGAAGGAAGGAAGGAAGGAAGAAGACAAAGTGCACAGAATTAAAACCTTCATAATCGATTTGTAAATAAATCTCTAAAGCAGGTGAAGAGAAAAGCAGAACAAACACAGAGAACAACAAGGGACCCAGTAATGAACCCTGAGGGACTCCGGACTAAACGTCCTTCGTCTCCAAACACGAGTCTTATTTAAACCACTGGTCCCATCTGTCTCTTCCACGTTGTGTTGTGTTTGTTTTTATCGTGACCTCCAGGAAGTTTGTCTTAGCATCTATAGGTGGTGTGTTCATCCAGCATGAAAAATAAATAAAGGATAAAACACCACAGACATTGAAGAGGAGCCTCTCGGAGACGTGGGGGATGTTAAAGTATCTCCACATATTCCCTGTAGATGTAAAGAGGAGTCGGGTTTCCTCTTAAAGTCCAATATGTCTCCCCACAAACACCATTCCAGGACGATTTCGCCAATTGGGTAAAAAGTAATAACAGCAAAACAGCCGATATTTCAGACTCGGTACGGCTCTAACAGACACTAGTGTGGTTTTCTTATTGTTATTCTCCTCTGCTTAAAATCCCTCAGGCTTCCTTTTTATAAATATGCTCCCCTCGTCTCTAAAAATGATTATCTTCCCTCGGTCCCAGATTGATGCTGGCTACAGTCTGCATCCAAAGAAATCACCGCCCACTAAATCACCAACTGTTTGCACAGAGTTACAGCAAAAAAAATAAAAATGATGCACAACTTATAAACTAAGAGTTGCTTCATAATACACTTAATTGAGTTCTTAAAGAGACCAGAGCATCAGGTGGAGGTAAAACACAACTCAAATATGGAGGGCGAGGGCAGAGGAGTCCAGTTTTCACATGATTTATGGCCAGTGCTTCATTTCAGCCTGGAGTTAAGTTCTCCTGTGATGGTGTTAGAGCCATGAGGTCTCAGAGGGAAGGAGAGGACATGAAATATGGATGAAGACGAGATATATTCAACTCTGTATTCACTGGATTCAGGCGGGATGAAAGCTGCCCCTGCCCCCTCCTCACTGGTGGATGATGCCGTGGGTAGTGCATGAAACGAGTAAGATATCTTTGTAATAACCAAAAAAAAAAAAAATAATAATGATAATTCTGAAGGCTTTAATTTGATGTTTTCTTTTAAACTAATGCTGAACCTCATCAGTTTTCATATGAACGTGAAGTAACAGCTGCTCCAGGGAGATAAAAGAGCAAAATTAAACTATTTGCCATTTTGTTGATTAAATTTAAGATAATTAAAAATCTGTGAAATCAAAGAAAAATCTTCAAATATTGGAAAATTTGGAAATTATTTTAACTAAATCCAAAGAGCAAAGAGCAGGCTGAAACTACGACGACTGGACTGGTGGTTTACACACCGGATATTTAACGGTTCTTCTTCATTTTACACAAAGTTAATGATTTAGGACAATGGTTCTCAAACTGGGACCACGAACCAGAGCAAAATTATTTGTAATGAATCCTTACAGTTATGCCATTTCATTAAAAACGTGCATAATTACATGTGAGCATTGCTGCTCCAATAAAATAAACACATTAAACCAATTACTACCTACGTTATCTTTGGGTCAATAAAAATCCCCCATGAGCCTCCTGCTGTACAGTCAAATATTTCAGTACGTCCACTTCAAATGATGCTAAGCTTAAGGTTAGTATTTAGTTTGAAAGGTTTCAAACAGATCTGGAACCACAAATGGCAGTAAACACATGTTTAATTGGGGAGTATGAGGGGGTCCTCGAACAGTTTCTCCCTTGTAAGGGTCCCTGGCTCCAAAAAGTTTGAGAACGTCTGATTTAGGAGACATGGGACTATTAATCACTGTGTTTCTGTTACCTCTAGAAATGAGGCTGCATTTTGAAAAACCTCTCAACTATATAAACCAATATAAACTTTTTTAATGCTCTCATGAGGTGTTTTTTGCTGTATTTATATTTATATAAAAATGCTTTGCAAAAGTGCAATGGAAACACTTTTTTGGGGCAATTTCCGTCAACGGCGTCACCATTGATGATGCAGGAGGTCATGTGACCAGTTCTTTTGAAATCTGTCTTCCTTAAAATGAGCCGAGAGTTACAGCTCATTCGCAAAACACCTTCAGTGGAAACAACTGGACTTTTACATCGCTTTTACTTTGAAAAAAAAACTGAAAGGAAGCTTTTATGTTCCTGCTGTACCTGGTCCTGGTCTCAGTGTCTTCGTGGGTCGAGTGGCACATGGCGCTGAACTGGGAGACGAAGAAGTCGTAGCGGCGGTGATAGGACGGCGTGTCCTCCTCAATGTTGGCGAACTTCACAAACTACAGAGAGAACAGGGAAACATTTAGTGGAACAATCACTTTTACCGTCTGTCTGAAGGTGAAAAAGATGGAAACGTGTGACGTTATTTGCATTTATGTGATGAGAAAACATCAAGAAAACCTAAAACCAATCAGCCTGGATGAACCGATACTGAAGAATAGAACAGAGGGAGAAAGAAACTTCTCTAGTAGATGGTGATAAAACCTTAACGAGTTTGGTAACATCTGGATTTCATTATGTTTCAACTGAGAAATACACATCTGGATCGACCTCCAACCAACCAGAGACGTTTGGTAGTGAACTAATTCAGTGTATGACCACGGTTACTCTGACCATCGCCCAGCTATATGACGGAGATGAATATTAATCAACGTATCTGTCAATTACATCCAACAGCCTTAAATCAGGAGTGAGAGCAGCTCTGCAGCTTTTAACTCTTTGACTTCTCACCTCACAACAATGGAGAGATGAGAAAGGGAAAAGGGGGGAAGCCTCGCCGAACGCTTCCAGTCACTCGAAGCGGAGTCATATTGTTGCTCGGCATTGATGTCGATAATGATGATAACCGTGAGAGAGCCGCCTCCTTTTTAGCCCGGCCTGTAATTTCCTCCTCCCTCCTGAACCGGCGTCGAGTGTCCTCTGGAGAGGCCTCCATCTCACCGCGCAGTCAGCTGTGGCTCGAGCAGCGTTTCTCACAACCCTATCATTGTCCACTGCCACAAATTGCCTCTGCACCGACAAAAAAGAGAAAAAAAAACCTGCCGTTCTACCTGGTAATTTCCTCCCATTTTGTACCTAACCTCTCCTGAGGGCAATGGCTTAGATGGAGGCAGGTTTTCCTGGCAGCTGGTGCAACACGACAGCGGCTCAGCCTGAATCACTGCACGGTGTCAGTGCAGGAGAACCAGGAGGTGATCGCCACCACATGAGGAGGAACAAGCCTCCATCTCAAGGACTGTCTTTGGTCTGTGGCTCCATGCTGGACAGGCGTCCGTTACGGCTGCTTTTAAAGTTTAAAATTAGCTTTACGTTTAAATCCATAGTTTCTTTGTGGCCTGGGAGGAGAAGAAGAAGAGATGCAGCAAAAAAAGCTTTATTATGAAGAAAATGAGATGTTGGTGGTTTCCTCAGGTCAGAACTTTGACTTGTTCCTAAACATTCATCTGGTTCTTCTTCTTCTTCTTCTTCTTCTTGTGCTCGTTGCTCCTCTTCACATTCAGGTCACGGACGCAGCTTTTTGTCGCCTCTAAATGTTCTTTGTAAACTGAAGTGACTCGTCTGATCCTTTCCAGCTTTAAACTCACCACCACAGGCCATGTGAGCGCATTTGTGTAGTTTCCATTTAGCTTTAATTGAGCAGAGCGGAGGAAAAGGCTGATTCTGGCCAGAGCCGAGGTTCCATCATGTAAATAGGACTGAATGAAAGAGAAAGTGATCCGGCCCTCAGGTGGTTTTTATGGAGCTGCTGATCCTGACAGACCTGTAAAGGGTCTGGTTGTTTCCTTCACTGCGTGGCTACAGTTCATCTAGAGACGTTTCAGTTTCTTCTCATGAAACCAACGTTGATTCCAGAGGTTTGTGGTAATATCTTCTGACTCTTCTCAGAGTTGGAGCTTCTGTCCTGGTCTGGATCATCTTGACTAACCTCTTTGTCTTTAAAGATTCGTTGTTTTCAGAAAATGATTTATAATGAGAGTTGATCCGGGTATTTTCTGAATGTGGGATCTTTGGTCGTCGTAGTCGTCACCACTTCAGAACCACATGGTCTCATAAATCTGTGCCTTCACATCTTACGTGTTGACTTTTTGTTCGTTCGTTCTTGCAGCCACAGGAATGTTTGAGTGAATAAATGCATGTATTTATTTATCTCATGCTTTGGCAGGTTTATTTCTGGGGCTGAGTCGGAGTCAGGTGGACGGAGTGAGATGGAGGCGACTGTTTCTCCTCCTCCTGACTCAGGTAAACATGATGAAGACTTTTAAGACTCCGTTCACATTCAGATCTGATCCACCTGGATGAACCACGAACACCGATCAGCTCCAGTTTCATTCCATTCACCGACTTTAAAGACGAGAACATTTTCTGGAATCTTCTTCTCTCTCTCTCCTTTTATTCCTCTCCTCCCGAACATACTCCCTTTTGTTCCTCTCATCCTTCTCCTTCTCCTTCATGTTATCTTTATTCCCCTGCCTGCACCTCCTCCTCCTCCTCCTCCTCCTCCTGAATACACACCCTCCATCAGTCTGATGTCTCCTTGTTGCCTCCTCTCAGCTCCTGTGAGATGAAGCTAATTATAAAGTTTCAGTGAAGATTAATGAGTGAAGAATCTGTGATGCTTCTCAAACAAACTCATTCAACTAAACATTTCAACCATCAGCGTCTCTGGATCAGGGCCAGGACCAGGACCAGAACCAGGACCAGGACCAGGACCAGGACCAGGACCAGGACCAGGACCAGGACCAGAGAACTAGGGGTCAGGTAACCAGGACAAGGACCAGGACTAGGACTAGGACTAGGACTAGGACCAGCACCGACTCCTCTACTCGTCTCCTCTGTCAGACTCTAAATATCAACATAAATAATGCAGCACCATCTAAAACCTTCATGAACCACCAACAATGACAATAATAAACTCTGAGTTCACCTACAGATGATTGGGTGGGGGGGTTGTGGGGGGGTCCTGACATTTAGAGGAGGAGAATAATTAGAGTCTCTCACTGTTTCCTCTGGTTCACGTTAAACCACCAACACCTGACTGATGACTTCAGTTCAACCCATTTACAAGAAGAGGAACACGTCTAGTCAACAACACAAGCAGCTGATACAATATTCTACTGACCACATGGTGGCGCTGCTGCTGACAGACACACAGACTGAGACCAGATCTCAGTTCACGGAGACACATTTAAATGAATGAAGACCAGGACCCCTGTGGTTCTGGTCCAGCTGGTCTCCGGGGTCTAGTCTTACCGAGTTGGTTCCCAGGACCTGCAGGTCCGGTTCCCTGGACTCCAGCAGCTTAGCGACCATGTGCAGGAAACTCTCCACGAAGGGTTTGATGCTCTGAGAGTGACAGGCCATGAGCAGCTGGTCCAGAGCCTCCATGGCAATCACCACGTACCTGCACACAGACACATGTTACAACAACAACAACAACAACGAGCAGCAGTACAACTACACAACGCTTCACTCAGACCTCCAGAACTTTAAAACGAACCCTCAGACATGAACCAGTCCGTCATCTCAGCTCCACATTTAAACGTTAATGATACAGTTGTGATCATAGGTTAGATTCACTGGTTCTCGGCCAGTTTTCAGAGAATATGAATAATAAACCACCAACGTTTTCCACTTCTTCATTAGAGGATCTTGTTATAGCCCTTTCCTGTTTCCATACAGTTCAGTTATTTCACACCCAGGAGGAGATGTTCACCTTCAGCACATTCACATTTGTTTAGGGCAACTTCTTCCTTTTCTTGTTTTTTTCACATCATGTAGGTTCTTTATTTTATGTGCATGGATATTTTATCCGGGATGGACTGTCTAGTTATTTATTATGTTCCATCTTTAGTATTGGTTTCCATTTTATTATGTTTGTATTGGGTCTATTTTACTGTACAGCACTTTGAAACCTCTGTATTTATTTAAAAATGTGTCACCAAACCCCCAACCCATGAGTGAAAAACGTTTTTCTCTGATCATCATATCCTCTTATAAATTGACAAAAAAGTCAGCCGTTAGTAACGTTATGAACAGAACTGTATGAATGTACATCATCATGAACCCTCGTCCGTCCGTTTGCTCGATGTGGAAGAAGAAAGTCGCTCTGCTCTGCTTCAGTCCGCGTTCAGTAACGATACAGGAAGAGCCCAGAGCTTCTGGGAATAAAAACCACAGCCAATTAAAAGCAACTTCTGACATTATAATCACCGTATCGACTCGTCTTTTAGAAACACATGAGGGACGTTTCTGTCTCCTTTTAATTACTCTCCAGGAGCAGACATCACTTCAGTGAGTTTAATGGTTTCTTTGAGATCTTCCTTCATCGTTGTTTTAGTTTTAAATGTCACTTAACGTCATGTGAAGCATCATTACACATCTTATGAGGTTCTTTTCTGACAGGCTGGGATTATATTTTATATCTGACCTTAGGACGGTTCATTTGAGTGAATCTGTGACTTGTAACGTAATTCTGGGTTAAGATACCGTCGCTTCTTTCCACCATGGATCATCTGGATCACGTTGATACGGAAGATAAATGAGAGATGCTCTGAAGCACTACTGGTGATATCTAGTGGTGATATCTAGTGGTGATATCTAGTGGTGATACCTACTGGTGATATCCTACTGGTGATACATACTGGTGATACCTACTGGTGATACCTACTGGTGATACCTACTGGTGATACCTACCGGTGATACCGACCGGTGATACCGACCGGTGATACCGACCGGTGATATCTACTGGTGATATCGACTGGTGATACTTACTGGTGATACTGACTGGTGATATCGACTGGTGATATCGACTGGTGATATCCTACTGGTGATATCCACTGGTGATATCTACTGGTGATATCTACTGGTGATACCTACTGGTGATATCCTACTGGTGATACATACTGGTGATACCTACTGGTGATACCTACCGGTGATATCTACCGGTGATACCTACCGGTGATACCTACCGGTGGTACCTACCGTGATTACCATGATACGACGTGTACGCGTGATATCTACTGGTGAATCGACTGGTGATACTTACTGGTGATATGCACTGGTGATATCGACTGTGAAATCTACTGGTGATACCACTGGTGATATCTACTGTGATAATCCACTGGAACATGTGATATCCACTGTGATATCTACTGATATCCACTGGTGATATCCACTGGTGATATTACTGTGATATCATGGTATACCATGTGATATTACGTATATCACTGTGATATACTGTGAAATCCATGTATACCACTGGTGATACAAGTAGGAAATGTACTTTCTAAGTGTACTTAGAAAGTACATTTAATTATACTGGAAGCCACAAAAATAAATTCCAGTGAGAGAATAAACCACAACCAGTCAGAGCTGAACAGTCGCTCTAGCTCCACTGTAGACGCTGCAGATCAAACTATGTAGGTGGAATATCAGCTGATGCTGAAGCAGGAGGTAAAAAGGCCTCTCACCCGTAACGGTGTCGCACCACGTCTCTGCTCAGCCTCTCGGCGAGATAAGCTCCGATCCTGTCCAGCTTCTCTGGAGCAGATACAGCGTAGAAGGTCAACTTCTCCATGTCCGACTTACTGAGGCCATCCTGAGGGAAACACAGGCAAGTTCAACCAAAAGAAACAAGAGAACTGCAGGAATGAGAAAACATTAACATCAGCCAATGGGCTTAGAAGTTCCCCTGGGTTCCCCTGGGTTCCTCTGGGTTCCTCTGGGTTCTCTATGGAGTGATCTTTGTTGGTGGACCACTCCTTCAATCTGTCTGACTCTCTGTGATTATTTGTGGCTTCCAAACTCTTTAGAGATGGTTTTGGAACCTTTTCCAGCCTGATGAGCAACAACAACTCTTTATATCTGAGCTCCTCACAAAGCTCCTTTGATCCATCGTCATCACACACTTCAACACAAACATGAGTTGTGAAGATCAGACTGAGACAAATCCCTGATTTATTTCATTTATTTGAGCTGGAAATTAACTTGGAATCTCACGTACTTTTTAAAAAAGTCACATATATGAACAAACTAAGCATAATATTGTTGTTTTCTTTGTTTTATTGGGTTCTTTTTCTACTTTCTGGACTAGTTTTGAATCATTTTAATGCAGAATTGTAGAAAACAATAGTTCCAAATCAAGACGTCTCTCCACTATAACGGGGAAAATAAAAGTTTATTTAAGATCAGCGGCCGTTTCGTAAACTTAGAAAGTCAATGCAGTGATAACAGACACCAGATATAAATAAATAAATTCCTGCCGGGCGTCATCCATAAAGAGGATGAGTGTTTCCAGCTCCTCCAGCTTCCAGCGAGTGATAATTAATTTGACAAGGTCTTAACCATTGAAGCGTTCTGATTTCCCACTGCACCTGTTTGCTTCAACTAAAGGTCCTTGATAAGATGCAGCGGGAGGACGAGGAAAGAAACATTGTATGAAAACCGGTCCCTGGTGAACGGGACGAACCACAAACAGGTTAAGTGTTTTAATTAACCAAGGTCAAGGAATCAGGCGGGTGATAATAACTGGTGCTGGTCTGGTTATGAGGCGGCGCCCTCTGCTGGTCTCCACACACCGAATACTGACTGAGACACACTCGTTCGTGTCAAAACATCTGAATAAAGCTCACACAAATTGGACAATAAATAAAAAAGGATTGATCTTGCGCTACTGTAATTAAACGCTTATGCTAACGGTGGCTAAAAACATCAGGGTTCAGCCTCTGGGAACTAAATTTTGAACCAAAAGTTACACTTGAAAACCTCTGGTTACCATATTTGTCCGTATTGAAGTTTAAAGTTTTTATTCCAGTAGATGATGACATAACCTCTGAGTAAACATTCATTAAATTAGATCTGAGAAATTATGACAATGATCTTACGCCGGCGTGTTTCGGCTCTGGACTTTCACCACGGCCATGAAAGTTAAAACAGCTGAGCCTATGTTGCCATGTAAACATAAAGAAACTTATCGAACTGAATGATGTGTGATGTTTCAGGTTCTCACTTTAGGATCCTCAGGGAAGATGTTGTCCACCAGGCGTTTGTACCTCGGCCTCAGCGGCCCACAGCAGCCACAAACCCCTGCAAGACAAAACAAACACCCTTTCTGTAAGTAGCAGCACTCAACAAGGAAAAGATTTACATTAGACGCTGGAGTAAAAACGCCTGGAAGTGGAATTTGCAACTCTTTCAAGGCTCCAACGTTGAGTCACCACCCACATGTATGTATGTATCCATCAACCAGTCAAACACAAACATGATGTGGATGAACCAGAAGACTATTGGTACAACGTTTAGTGGACAGATGAGACCAAAGTAGAACAGTCTGGTTAAATGTTTCAGCATCAGAACCTCATCCCTCCATGAAACATGGGGGCGCTAAAGTCCTGGTTTGGGCCTGTTCTGCTGCATCTGGACCAGGAAGGAAAGTCATCAGCTGTTTCCAATTACCTCTAGAAATCTTAAATATCACAACAAAAATGGAAACATTTCTAAAAACCTCTCAAACATCTAAAGCTAAAACACTTGTACGCTCTCATGAGGTGACTTTTCAGACATTTATATAAAAGTTGATCGCAAAAGTGCATTTACCCACATGGAAGGACCCGAAGCATCAGTTCATGAGAGGAAACCACCAACATCTCAGAGTTGAAGTGGTTCTATTCTGAGAAATGGGATCAAATTCCTCCAAGCTGCTGTAGATACTGATCAACATTTAGCTACAAGGAGCTCACAGCAGATTTACTGGGTTCTCTTTATCTATTTTCAGGACCTGTGTGAACATCCGCTGATGCTTTGAGTCATTTTTATGCAGAAATGTAAAACGCGTCAAAAATTCCTGCCACTTTTGAAGAAATTCTCTCAGCGTGTTCCTCGGCTGCTGCGTTGACTAGAATGGGACACATGAGAGCTCTGAATATCCTCCATACAGCTCCCCAACCGCAGTAAAGTGGCTAAAAATCACTTCCATCTGATAAATCAATGAGGACCTGGCAGGACAAACATATTCATGTTGTCCTCCTGAGACTCGTGTGGATCTGTGTGAGCGGCTGAGACAATCCAGACTCACTCTGTATTCAACAACCGCCTGTGATAGGTCGTCTGTTATTGACCGGCATGAATTAGTATGACCAGCAGCAGCCTCCGGGTCAATAAGAAGTGATAAGTCATCAGAGTCGGACCGTGTGGGGTGAACAAGTTGAAGGAAAGATGGCGGTCGGACTGTGGTGTGTTCACTGACATTTAGAGAAATTAGCGCGTTTTCATGGAAATCAATAGGAGAGTGTGTTTTGAAATGGTTTTCAAAGTCGATGCAGTTGATTTATTCCGTTTAAATAGTTGGTTTGAGTGTTTGCCTTTGTCCTCAAGACACAATCTGGCCATCCATCCACCCATCTATATCTTTATATCTATGATCCATCCATCCATCCTCTATATATCTACCCATCTATCCATCTACATATCTATCATCCAGATATCTATAGCCACCTATTCATCCATATTCATATCTATTTACAGATCAACGTTCCATCTCTTCCTGCTCAGAGACCATGAGCGCGTTGTAGTTTGTGTTGATGTTGTTGCTGGTGAAATGAAAGGTCACGTTCAGCTCCTCTGACAGACGATCGATGTCTGAAGCCATTTAGCAACGGAGACCGGACTCCATCCAACACAACGCAAACATGTCCAAAGAAACAAAAACCCAACTTCTGCTAATGGATGAGTAAAATACAGCCTCATTCATTAAGCCTTTGATTATTTGGTTAAATAAACAAGAAATTTCGCCTATTATAGATACAGAACTGCACAACTTTTCGTAAATGAGAATTATATTCACTGTCATAACAGCCACTTAAAAACACAACTATCATCTGCAAAGAAAATAATCACTTAAAGGGTTTTGAATTAGTAATTCATCAAAAAATAGAACAAGTAGTTTTTACTAATCCTGAGACTTTACTTTATTTCTTAGTCTGGGGAAGCTTTTAATAATTAACCCAGAGAGAAACTGGACAACAGCAAAGATACATGAAAGATGAGAAACTAGAGTGAAAATATTGTGGAAATACCACAAACCTCTGGAACCGATGAGGATGTTAAAAACAAAATTAGCTCTATTAAGTTTTATGTTTTATTTCTTTACATTTTTAAGGATTAAAAAACACATTTAATATTTATAATTCTAATTTGCAATGATTCATGCAATAGAAAGTTTAGTACGTGAGTATTATTTTTATAGTTTTTTAACAAATATTTACATTATTAAAGCACTTTTAAGGAATAAAAACACACATTATTATTATGTCATCAGCCTCAACAGCATTTATGTGCATCACTAACCACACCGCCATTTTTTTCCTACCTGCCCTCATCAAAATTAATTTAAAGGAGACCGGGGACTTCATTTCCCAGGAGCCCCTGCTCCGACAGCATCCGTCACACTACATAAAGACCCCTCAGGTGACACAAGGTCACCTTAACACCTCTGGAGTTTATTCCTCAGCCTGACGGAGGCCCCCGTGAGACTGGCGGCATTTAATCAGCTTCATTACGGCTCCTGACAACAGCCTGTTGCCATGGCAACCCTTTACGGCCTTCGTTAAGGACCCTGTATTTACCCACCACCTTAGGGCAGCAGCACCGGTGTGGCTGTCGGCTTTAAACATTCACTCGCCACGAAATGAAACATGATCACTGGGACTTAGATGACTACTGTATCCCTTACCACATTAAGCCACGCCCCCAAAACGTTCTGATTGGCCCGTGGAGGAACTTTCCGGACTGCAGCATTATTAAAAGGCTTTTACCCACTAACACATTTCCAGTGACTCTTTCTCTAGGCTGAGGTTTGCTTTGAACACACAGATAAAGGCCCTTCAGTTTTAATTTTTAAATCTTTACTACTGCTGTACAGTTTTAACGTGGAGGTCTATGGAGATGATCTCACTGTTGGAGCCTCTGGTGGACATTAGTGGAACTGCAGTTTCTGGAGGTTGTTGCATACGTCACTACACAGATATGAACAGGAGGTTGTTTGGTGGACATGTTACTTCAAAATAAGTCCACCGTAACTGCTCAGATTATAATCAACAAATGAACTTGATCCAGTTCAATACGTCCACCGCTGACGACGAGAAAGACTTATCGACCGCTGGAAAACACCGGCTAACGTTTCACGTAACGATCCTGCGTCTAGATTTCACAGTTGAAAATGTGACTGATAGGACAAGGGGACGTCCACAGGAGGAAACTGAAACGTGAGACAGGAAGACAGCGAGTTCAGTCACAATAATCTAATCTGCGCCATCTACAGGAAGAGAAGAGTAACTAGCTCCAGTAGAACTGAACCAATAGAACCGCTGTGCAAGAACCTGAAGCCTCAGTCCATGGGAAGAAACCCAGAGCAGCTACCACCTTTAACACCTCATGGATACATAGGTAATATTGGCTCATATTCTTGAATATTTGTCTTCTCTTTGTCTTCTTTCAGGACTTGTGTAAATATGAGCACAAATGAGGAAATTCTCCAGGATGCACAAACTTAACTGTAAACAATGAGGTTTTAAAAATGTCCTCCCTATGCAAACTTTACAGATTTGGATCTAAGATGATCAGACAAGGTGTTACTGCAGAGGATGAGCTGAATCTACAAATTCCACTAGTGACCATTAAACTTCCAGATACTACAAGTTGTTTCTGTAGTGCAGCTGAGGAAGTCTCTATGGAAATCAATTGAGAGCACACAGACCAGGACTTGTCTAAACAAAGCTGCTATTGATCAGCAGATGACGTCTCGCACTAATATCCTCCACTAACGGATCCTCCTCTCCCGTCCACACATCACAGGAGACGCTTCCTGAAGCCGACTCATAAAACATTTAAATCAATCATGCTACGTGGCTAACATCACTGAAAGAACTTCAAAGCCCGAGGTCATTTACGATAGTTTGAGCTTGGAAAGAAAGACGTGAGAGAGTGAACAGTTTAAGAGCCGGGACGTTTTGTTAAGTTTTTAACTTGTTTTTTTTTTCTACTTAAAAGCCTTGACACACATTTGTTAAAAGACTCGGCTTCCTGTCGTTAACTGTTGTGGATTCTGGCGAGAGTGTATCAGGAAGTTGTTTTATTGGTGTTGACTCTAATTACTTTGGGAATTAATCCAAACTAACTTCTTTCTTCTCTCGTTGTGGGTGTTTTATGCGCAGCTCCTCCTGGTCCTGTGCGGTGCGTTCAGGGACAGCAGATGGATCAGCCCCAGGACAGATCTGCAGAGACGGAGGTGCTATGACGGCTTTCTATTTCCATCCTCGTTATTCTGCCTCTGATCCACTCGGGGTGATAATTGTTTGAGTGCTTGTGTGTAAACTACATGTAATGAGCTGCTCATCAACATATCAATCACTGTAGAAACTTTAAAAATACCACAGAAGAAGAAAGAGACAAAGAAGTGGACCAGGAGGGAAGACAAACCATAAAGAAGAAGAAAAAGGACGCCAATGACAGTGAAGATGATCGAAATGAAGACAACAAGAAAGATGATGACAAAGAGCAGATGGACAAACAGGAAGACAAAGACTAAAAGAGCTGTGATTAGGGCATCGTCCAACTGGTTCAGTTCATCGATATCATTAGCCTTCATGCTAAAAGTTGTTTTCTAACCGCCATGAAACAAAAGAAGAAGAAGAATATTTACGCTGAAGCACGTTCACATCACCTGACGGTCAGCAGCCTATGCAGCACTGTAAATTCAAGCAAAGACACCAACACCACCAACGTGATGAAACATTTGTGGACGACGCTCGGCATTAAATACCAACAGAGCCACGTGTTCTATGGTCAACGAGAGCGGCTAAGTCTCAGCAGAGCAGAGCTAGAGAAGATCCAGTGAACAATTACTGTCTGGTTTCTTAAGTTTTCATCTCATGTTTAGAAACTTTATTAAGAATACTTTTTCTAAACCAAAGATTCACAGGAGGAAGTGATAAAGAATCGGATCGATAAGCAGAATCGATAATGGCATCGTTTTCAATGAAATCTTATCAATGCTCATCCCTGGCTGTGATTGGTCCTCTAGGTAGTAGCATGTTAGTATTTCTAGCTGCTTCTCCATCTCCGTGATTTTAGAATCTATTGTTTTGGTTTAATAAACATGGAACACATGGAGGAAAGGTTAACGGAGGAGGATACAAACATTTGTACGACTCATCTTCTACGATATTTCGATGTAGGCTACGTACGTAAGTGACGTCATTTATGTCCCTAGTGCTTTAAAAAACCTTAAGAAGATGAAGACGGCAAAGAACAACAACAATGACAAAGTAGATGAAGAACTGAAGCAGCTTCTTTGTCCAGTTGTCCTTGTTTCCAGTATTTTTGCTGTTTTATTTGGTCAGTGTTAATTTGCTCCATTACATAGAAAACCTCAGTAACAGTTGAATTAAAATGGTTTTAACTCCAGTTTGGGCGTGATTTGTCAAATCAAAGCTGTGAATCTGCTCTTCATTATACAACGGTGCTAAAATACCACAGTGTCCGAAAATAAATGGACCTTTCAGTACGTGTTCATTAGAAGAGGATTGATGAAAAGAAAAACAACACAAAGATGATTTGTTGACTAAAAACTAAAGGGCTGCCATTTGTTAAATTGGAGCAACAATGTAAATGATGTTTTAATGGTAACTTTGGAGGGTGTTATTAATTAATATCTTCCGAAGCTTCATGAAGTAGGTGGATTTGTCCCAGGGATCCCTGATGAACGTCTCTACCAGGTCCTGGTGAGTGTTGGTACAATTAGTCGATTTATTTTTGATGTGATTTATCAACACATATCAAACCAAAGTCTCAGTAAAGGAAAGATTTGCTTGTTTTGTTTTGAAAGTTGTGACTCTTTCTCTGATAAACCTCTGACCACATTAAGGTTTAATAAAAGTAACACTGGTCAGCTCGTTGGTTCGTACGAAGGCACCAGTGGCAGCAAAATGAACGACAAGCAGATCCAGGAGACATTAAAACCCACTCTGGGTAAAAGCACCGCGGCTCCAATACGGCAATCGAGGCGATGCATCAATTTAAAGCGTGCGGCTATAGATTTGCAGAGAAGGCTGCATAATCACAGCAGCTGAGAGGAACTCTGATCGGGAGATTGTGGTGGTCGCACGGGCTGATGAATTACACCCCAACACGACAAACTCAGCTGGCCGAGAGGAGGCCATTACACAGGATCAGATCCATCATCCCACCGTCACGTAACACCACGGCAGGAGAAGTTAATAAAGATGTAAGCGCTGACGTCAGCGGCTGGGTTCAAGAGAGACGTTCCAGTGAAAACACTCGTCTTCTGCTGCGTATTCCACTGGAATATGAGGCCAGTGATTCAATCTACTGTATGTTTTGTCTTGCCGGCGTCGTTAACAAGTGTTTTCATCACAGTTGCATGTGGGGTAGAGATTTTTTCATCATGCAGCCGACTGCCGTGCACCTGAGCAGAGTACTAACATAATCTTTATTTTTTATCGATTGCCACAGAGGAGACCTGGACGGCCACCGAACAAACCCTGAATAAACACAGCGACAGTGGAAAAGTACTGAGAAACCAACACACCCTGAAAACCAAAGCTGGAGAGTGAACACAACCGTGTTTTCTCAACAGGCTGGTTTCAATCGGAGACAACCTTCATCTTCATTCATCCCTCTGACACATGGACAAATAAAACATCCAAAACTGTGGACCGATGTCTTTTAAATATGGAAGAAAAAGTAGCAGCTACTAGTGATGATGCTGTGTCGGCAACGCAACATTAAAAGCTACAAATATTTTCACAAACAACATGATGATCTAGACTGAATGAACTCTAGCTTTTCATAGCCTCCCAGCTAATAGCAGCTCTTTCTATCATCATAGAATCACAGCTAATAGTAGCTCTTCCAAACTTCCTAGACTCCCAGTAGCTCTTCCTAGCCTCATAGCTAATAATCACTCTCAGGAATCCCGGAGAGGAAGAAGCGATCTCAGACTTGGCTTCATTTCACTAAACCAGATGAAAACACTGTACGTTTGTGGTTTGATGCGAGCATCGTTTCCTGTTATGCACCTAAATAACCTAAATAATGTTACGGTAGTGGTGAGATGAGAGAGAAACAGATATTTTTTAGTAAACTTCACATCAATACTGCTAAACCTAGTAGGACTACTTTAATTACCCACGTCCACATGGGACAATCTTTAACGAATCATACAGAAATTATAATAATGTTGATATATTCAAAATCTAAGCAATTCTCCTCCTTAGTCCGAGCAAATAAACACAATACTGGTAGTAAAGTCCATTTTTTGAAAAGGAAGCAAAAGTTGTCATTAAATATTATTAAAAGTAAAGACATTTTCCATCATAATGTTTAACACTCAACACAAATTATTTGATGCAACACAATCAGACATGACAGCAGCACTTCACCTGCATAAAACCCATGCGTATACGACATGAATCTGTAAATATCCCTTCACTAAACGAGTGAATAGCATTGACAACCGACTTCATTTCAAACCAAAACCCTTGAGGTTTGGACATGTTTCATTTTACTTTGACAACTGCTGACCCCAAACATTTGTCCGATAACTCCAAGAACTGTGGAGTTATTATAAAGCGAAGCCTCTTAAACTCGATTTGTCAGCCGCCTCAAGACAATCTAAGTATCTAAGGACGGTTAATTGGTTCATAAATTTGACATTAAAATGTTTTATTCAACAGAATCATTGCCATTTCCCCGTCTCTTCATTTAATAATGTGCCTCTCGCTTTGACTGCTACAAACCTGCTGCAGAACAAACGTCTTAAAATGTTTTCCGACCTACCGGAGCAGATCCGGCCTCGTCTATTTGAGGCTCGGCTGTAGTTGAAGGCTCCGTCGGCCTCGGTTCGAGGCACCTGCCTGTACCTCCTCAGGATCCCCCTTCTCACGTTGACGCAAAAAGACGGCATGGTCCGGCCGTGGCGGATATTTTAGCTCCGAGCTGTGGTCTGCACCGCCTTCCAGGTCAAAAAGGTACAACTGGTTCTTTCTCAAAGTAAATCCACCTCGACCTAATTCACAAACAGCCACAGCAACAACAAAAGCTCTGTGTTTTTACGGACGCTTCGCCACTGTGACAGGTAAACCAGTTGAGACAATGGGCCTGGAGCTGCACGTCTATCATCACCTGGGATTACCCCACTTTTCTGACAGAGAAGATGAGACGCCGCCGGGTCTAGAGCTGGCCTGTCCACGGCGGCGTCTCGGGTTACGAGCCTCTGTGTTCACAGGAAAACGTGATCCAGCTCAGAGATGGAGGCAAAACCTTCCGAGCTCCTCTGACTTCACGCCAACGGTAAGAAGCACCAGTCAAAATGATATTAAACCGAGAGAAGGTTCGCTGTAAATGTTCACTTTATGTAAACAGGATAAAGGGATGAAAGCGGAGATATCCAAATAAAGTGGGTCAACCTTGTAAGGATGAATCTAAAACTGTGCATGATGCCTTTTCAGAACTTGTCCAAGTGTTGCAGAAAAGAAATGAAACTGTTGATGAAAGAAGTCTTAATCTGCAGCAGCAGCAAAGCGAGCGAGACTGGATCCCACAACAACAGCAGTCAAAGGCATTTCAACAGAAATGTGCAAACATCCTGAAGGATTAAAGCCCCAAAAAAGTAAAGAAAACGAGGGAAGGAGAAAACAGAACCACACCGAGCTGCCTGGTTTCCATTTAAATGACTTGAAGTTGTGATGAAGTTCAGTGATTTCAGGGAAAGTAACTGTTGATTTGCATTCATTAATTTCAGCTCACTACACTCACAGTGTGGAGGAGAAATCAACTCAGCTGAAAAGTCGGCTTTTTTAAAACGACTGCATCAGGCTTCAAACAAGTCGGATCTTTTGTAGTTGTTTATTTTAGGTCTGACATGAACCAAAACCACGTCCCTGTAGCGTCAAAATGTCTTCTTCTGTTTTCACGGTGGTTGGTGGAGTCAGAGCTGTTAAAATCCCAGAAGAAGAAGAAGAAGAAGTTGTCTCCAGTGTGGGAGCTCTTGATGAGTAACCAGTGTGATGTGGATGTGATGAGATGGTAGCAGATCATCTAAACACAATCCATGGAGTCACTCAGGTCAAAGGCTGCAGACAAACAGGACTTTAGGACATTTAGGGTCAGAAACTGTAGAACTGACTCGGATATGGTGAGAACGTCTGACAGGAGCCAACTGTGTTTAAAAGTCACACCTCATCACATTTATATAGTCAAACTGTTCAGAATCCAAACTCAGCCTCCAGCTTTGACCCTCCAGCTCTGCCTGAGGTCAAACAGTCCATGTCCAACTTTCTGTCCTGTGTTAAGAGCAGGAGGTGATAAGATGATTGGCTCTGCAGACACTCGAGCTACAACATGAGAACTTCTGTAAACCTCTTCCATCTCGCCTCCGGTCCCAAGGATCCGCAGTAAATCTCACCTCCAGCGGCGCCGCGTCCTTTAATCTGCACCTAAAGCGTCTGTAGGGCGCGTAATCTACAAGATTAAAGAACAGCCCCCCCCCGCTGATTAATTCCCCGGCCTCTTTGACAAGCAGATGAAAGCCATAACGCCGTGTCCATCACTCGCCTGACAACTTCATTCTCGCCGCGCCCTTGTTCCGCTCCGGTTCGTTGGCGTTGTTAACGTTGTTAACACGCCCTTGTGTGGCCGTCGTCCTTGGAGATGGCCGAGCATGAATAAACGAAGCTCGGTTTGGACGAGATGGGAGCGAGGCCTGACCCAGAGCGACGGTCAGAAAACTGGGGCCATGTTGAGGAAACAGAATCGTCTCGATTTAAAGACGTAACGGTGACAAAGATCTGAGCAGAGTCTTTCAGTAGCTCCATGAAGCTGCTCTAATGAACGAGCTAAACATAAGGTAACATAATCAGTTCCCAACAGAGAGACTCCTGAACTACTCCTGTTCTCATTCCTGCTCCAGATTCGAGGCTGGAGAGCATTTTAACCAAACCAGTAGAAAAATAGTAAAATAAAATGTGAATTACTGTCAGTAACGAAGAGGGAAGTAACGATACACTCACGATTTTCTCATGACAGAATGTAGACAAATTAGGAAAAACTTTCCTTTAATTACTTGTAACTTCAAAACACAAACTACCCAATGAAAACATCTCTTTAACAAATGAAAGAGAAGCCCCTTTTTCTTTCTCTGGGTTAAGCAAAAACTGTGCAATACAACTCACATGTCCTCTTCTTAAAAGTGCAACTAAAGTTAGATTTTTATCTTAAAAACTAAATAAAACATGGATCTTTAAATAACTAACTAAATAAATAAAGCTTGCATGTGCATATCTGTCCCATCTGAACTCTACTAGAACACGCCCTCAGCTGTTTAAAAAGACAGATTCATTTTTGATTCCAACTGATTTAAATCATTTGTGTCGACTTTTAACTGTGTCACGATGCATCGCTACGTCGCTGGTAATGATTTGATTGGTCCAACACATCTTCACTTGATCGCAATCATTTGCCAATGGAGAGAGCGTTTAACAGAATTAACAGAAAAATAAATACATGATTGTGAAACAGAGCTTGAAAACTGGTCAGACACCTGCATGAGCTCCTGTTTGGTCTGTGTGTGAGTCACATGCATCATTTAGTTGGACACTTTAACCACATTAATGTTCCTAATCTTTGCTTTTAAACTTCTCCTTAATCGTCTCAGTCTGTTTTCAAGTCATAAATAATGAAGTGAATTATTCATGAGTGTTTTACAGCGACACAGATTCGTTACCGTCCAACATTTGACTAAAAAACATCTTGTTAACAGCGTAGTGAGACGGATCCAGAGAGTTTTCATGTTTCCTTACACGTTATCTTTGCTGGAGTATAATCGGTTTCTAACGGAGAGACTCCAGAAGTTTAAAGTGAGCAGGAAAACAATGAGCCTGTAACTTTGCAGCTCCGCACACATTCGGCCGTTTGGACATAAATGGAGAAAGAACATGTTGACCTGTGAGAGACCTCATGTCTGATTCTCCAGAGTCAGACCGATGTTGTCAGGACTCAGTAAACACAGCGATGCCTGGTTTCCACGTCTTCCTGTGGTGTAGCCGCCTCCTGGTCCTGATCCACAGCTGTGAGTCCGTTTGTTATTTAAAATGTCGTCACACGCGTGGCGTTCGTGGCGTTCTTTGCGGCGTGTTTCGCCTGCTTTGAAAGCCGTGGCTCTGAATGGCTGGTGGACTCATTGACTTGCATAACCACGTCCTGCTTTTGAACCTTGAAGGGCACATGCACAAAAACAGATGATGACCCATAAATTTACAGCCTCCCTGTCGCTGCGCCGCGGCCCCGGCCAGACGGACGGCTAAATTTATGCTGCTTAAAAATCTGTTTTTGTTCCCTCTCTTTCTGTGGCCGGCAGGTCTGGACCAGCGGTCTGTCGCTGGGATTATCCGACCACCGGACACAAGACGTCTCAAGGTCTTTTTCACACCTGTTATTTATCATCATAGCATGCGTGATCCTCTGCAGCGTTGCTCTAATGGAGGACATCTTTATCTCCTTTATTCAGGAAAAGATTCTCCCCAGAACATTTGTCAGGCTTAGTTTTCATCCTGTTTTCTAGGGGGGTAGTTTTTGCTTTAACTTGGGTCGGCGGTCTTGAATGTGACCCAGGACTCATTGTGTGTTCACACTACCAACGACAACACAATGACTCATGAGATAAAAAAAAAACGTACAGTCAGCAACTAAAGCGTCAGTTGTGCAAAATTTTAATTTAGAAATATTATTAAGGGACTAAAGCTGGACACGTCTGCTGGGGCTGAGTGAGCTCTCACGCCGCGTTCAATATTAATTTGACCTTTTGTGAATGTGCAGAAGGAAGCTGCTTTAAATGCCACGGGGGCCGGACGTTTGGGCCGGTTCTTTCTGGGTGACGGGGCGACGCGACGTTAATGAGTCAGCACCTCTGATGTAGCGCCGGTGTTACGTTTCCCTTCCATCTGGGCCGGACAGAGCCACCAGATCCAGGGTTTTCTAACTGACCACTGGTTTCACAGCTACAGATACAAACACAGGTTTACACCTCCATGTGTGAGATATTCTAAGTTTGTGTTTTACTGCTATTATTTTGTGTGTTTTATGATTTTGCCAAGTCAAAGTTCTGACCTTCATCCAGTAGAAACATTGTAGATATGAGTTGATGAGAGGAAACCACCAACATGTCACAACTGAAGAGGTTCAAGAACCTTCACTTACTTTTACAACTCACATATTGAAGTATAATATTATAATAATAGTCACAATGTAAATGCAACAAACTCATTGAAGTCCAGTCGTGGTTATGAGACATTTACTTTCTAGAAACTCGTATCTTGGATTTAGTGCTTTCAAACTTATTTAAGAGCTGCTCAACTGAAGCAGAGGTCAGATGGGAAAAAGTCAGTTGTTTAAAGGTTTATATGTGAAGTGATAACGGAGCATGGTAAAGCTCCTGTTCTTTCCATCATCTTAATTATCTGCTCCACGTTTCCATCTCGCATTTCCTTCCATTTTTATCCTTTTTGTATATTTATGAGTTCATTTTCATTACTTTTTATCTTTCCTTTGACTGGTTTGGTGCAATACCTCCTGATTATTGTGTGGTTTATGCAAAGCGCATTAAATTGCTTTCATTTATCAATTATATATATATATAGATTAGCTTGCCTTTTCTAATTGCTTTTTTCCCCCCACCCATTATTTTCCAGCCCAAAAAAATAAAAAAATAAAAATGTCTCCTTGTGTCTTGTTGTCTCTGTTGTGTGAGATAATCCAGGTCTGCAGAAATAAACCTGAAGTTATCTACGTCCAGGACACACAATCTTCCTCTAGTCTTTACTTTAGTGAAGATACATGGACTAGTCCCGCTACTAATTTCCTGAAACCATTTGTATTTATAAGGCTGATAAAGTCAGTACCGACTCCATTTTTAAACTTTTTTATTCCAAACTAAAACTGAGATTTGTAGTATTTTCCCAACACTGTGCCTCTAACTTCCTCTTTGTCATCAGCTTCAGGTCTGAGCTTCTGTGATATTTTGGATCTAAACCACATGAGGACCAAAGACGCTGCGTCGTCTCGCAAGCGTTTCCAAGCAAATGAAGTCACACAGAGAGGTTTCTGACCAAGAGGTGCAGCAAATGGTTTGTATTTTTAAAAGAACGATACGAGGATTTCATGAACTGCAATAACTGCAAAAGTCATAAAACTTTAAAAATAAAAAGCGCTTCCGTCGTGGTTTGTGTTTCTTAGCGAGCTGTGGCGTGTTGCGCTCTCTCGTTTCCCTCTGAGCCTTAGTCAGAGGTTATTCATCGACATTTACCATTATTCATAGAGTAGAGCAACTTCAGATGGATTAGAGGGCATCAGATAGTATCAACTTGAGCATGTTCACCTTCCCTGTGGCACTGCCTCATAAACATTTAACCGGCGACTACAAAACACTCTGTCTGCCTCGTGATAAACGCCCAACGTCCAAAGTGAATTATGATCCAACTGTAGATAGTGGATTTGCTGTGGAGGCGGTGGGAGCTCAGTGTGTCTCATTTAAATATTCATGTAGGGTAGACAAAGGAAGGAAATGGAAACGGAGTCTAATGAAATCCCTGGGTTCACGTTTCCTCGACAGAGGAGGAAGAGGAAGAGGAAGAGGGAGGCTGAGTGGAAACCTGAGCCCTCTGGAAACGCAGCATTACAATGGTATGAGGGGTGAACGCACACCTCCCACAACACAACACCCACCGCAACACAACACCCCCACAACACCGTGAAAACACCCCCACAACACAACACCCCCACAACCCATATAAGAAGGGGCAGATAAAACAACGGCTTTAGTTAGCGATGCCCAGATCAAGGTTTTTTGCTCCACAACCTGATCTCAATCTTCTTAATCTTCATGGAGTCATAAAGGGGTTTTCTAATCGTATTTATGGAGCGATTCAGTCCAATAAATACGGCCTTGGCTCCAGGAAACCAGTGATTCTCTGCTCCAGAATATTCTGGTCATCCAACACCGTAAACTCTCTAACCGTCTGTGGAAGATTGATTTTGTTTTTGTCAGTATCTGGGCCTATCCAGGCCTTTTTAAAGTGATTGCATTGGATCAGGCAGCAGCTTGTTTTAGGTCGGCCATAAACCAAAACCACATCCCTGTAGCGTCAATACTTCTTCTTCTTCTTCTGGTTTAGTGGCGGTTGGCTAGCGTCAAACATGCTAAAAATCCGAGAAGAAGAAGAAGAAGAACTGGAATCTCGTGACGAGGTAGCTTCTCCACACTAGATCAACTTTGACAGGGAGCTTTATTGGACTGAATCCAGTCTACTGGCGCATACAAAATCAGTTCTTTAAAACATAATCTTCATGACCTCCTGATGCCACCGACAAGGAAAAACAAAACAGCTTCCCAAAAAACCCGCCGGCAGTGTGAGATATTGACGTGACGGTATTTCTGCGGCCTCCGGTAGTCGTGCTGGTCTAAAGGCCAGCGGGGGTCCTACCCAGCTCATAATGTGGACCCTGAGAGTCCACCCGGAGACATTTGGGGCTTTTAGAAACACATTAAAAGAGAAGCTCCCGTCTCTCCGGCCGGTAGCTTCATCAGTCTGCCACGGAGGGGTAGCTAACGCCGAGCGACTCGAAGAATGACTCCCACCAGCCGGGCCGGGAGATCCATCAAAAGCAGCGGGGAGGAGGGGGGATGATTGCAGAGTCGACCCATCCATCTCTGAGCAAATTACAGCCACAGCGAGGAGGAGAAATCAACCGAGCGAAGGGAGGCAGAAAAACGATTATAAGAAAAAGGAGGAGGAGGAAGGAGAAGAAGAAGAAGAAGGGAGGACTGAGAGTTGAATGACCAATCCCCAACGGTGGAAAGGAGAGGAAGAAATAGAAGTGGAGGAAGAAGGAAGGATGGAAGTGAGGAAGCAGACAGTGAGGGAGGAGGTTGTTTTTGGGGGCTACAAGGTGAAAAATGAGCCCAATATAAAGTTTGTACTCTCTCCATCCTCCCATCCTCCTCCTCACAACAGTTCCCTCTCAAAGAGGTCGAGGATCATAAATCTGACGTCCAAAAAACAAACCAGAAGACAAAACTTCCTTGTGCATTTTGTTAAACGTTTCTGAGAAATAATCAGGTGAGAACAGAACCTAACGAGGTGAGTTTCAGGTGGAACCGACAAGAGATACTCATGTATCAACCTCTGCCCCTCCGTCTAACTAAAGACTTTGATGAAACGTCTTCTAGAAATGACCCGGAACCTTTGCTGTGACTTGCATCTATACTATAAAACTATAAAGAAATATCACCTACTATACGGTATCTGAACTTTTAGGCTCAGATCTTCGTAGGTATTTTTACACATGAAAATCTCAGGCGGCAGAAACAGTCCCAGACACCACGAGGCCTCTCCTCTCACCGGCTGACTGTGGTGAGATCACACTGCTGAGAGGTGTCAGTCTAATAACGAAGCCGAGCTGAATAACGAAGCTGAGGGGGATTCACAGGAACAGATCTGAGGCCCAACCCGTCCTCCAGAAGAAAACCACACAGCAAACAGTGGTTTTCAGAAAGAAACGGAGTCAAGACACACTGCTGTCCATCGCCACATTAAGCCCCGCCCCCAAGCGATCTGATTGGCCCGGTAGATGTTTCAGTTCCCAACGAAGAGACTCGTTCAACTACGTTCAACCAGGAGAAGAGGATGATGATGGAGGAAGAGGAGGAGGAAAGACAAAAAGACTAAAGAGAAGTAAAAGGAGCAGAAGGAGGAAGACGAGGAAGAAGAAAGAAAAGAAAACAAGAATGAGATGAAAGAAGGACAAAGGGAAGAAGGAGGCAAAAACTGAAAAGAAAGCAAGATGGAGAAGAAACACTAGGAGAAAGAGAAAGAGTAGAGTGTCCTCCTCCATGTCCTGAATCACTAGAGTCTTAGAAGATGTCTCCACGTCTCCATCATCTCTGTCCTCATTGATTCCAGCTTTGGTTCATCTTTCATTTTTCTACGTCCTCCTGGAAACTCCTCAACCTGATGTTCATTCATTCGTTCATTTATTTATTTATTAGGAGATGATTAGTAAAGGTTACCACGGTTACCACCTCCACAGCCTCCACCTCCACGTCCATCAGGAGGTTCTGACTAAAGCTGTCTTATTCTCATTATTAGTGGAATATACATAAATGCAGCGACAGTCGAACGTCCCTATAAACCGATGATCTGATGAAATAATGGGACGAGTCACCAGTAAAATAAAATCAACGTTTGGACCGTGATCTTCAGCAGGAAGGAGAGCGAACCTCCCCACGCCTTCCTGGCTCCTCCATGTCTAAACATCAGCTCCGTTGACTTCTGCATCTTAAAAGCTGAACGTGTAATTTATAATTCTAATTTAAATGGATTTTACTGCGGCAGAACAAACTTCCCAGTAACGGGAGGGAAGCTGATCCCGGGCTGAGTGCAGGACATGCAGAGAATAACTCAATCCTAATCCTGTTAGGACCCGATTTTTCTTGTATTCTTTCGGGGCGATAACAGATTATTTTTAGACGGATTTATCTGGGTATCATTTTCATGGCTGGAGTATAGGACTCATTTCATTTCTGGGTGTTAATACTGTCACACGAAACCATAAAGAGGGAGCCAAAGTGAAACTAAAGTGAGATTTATTTCCAGCTGCTGAGCGTCTCTGCTGAACAGACTCCAAAGCAGTAAAACACTCCTCTGGTCTTCCAGGATAAGAACCTCTTTCTCAGCACCCGTTTTTATTTTCGTATTTGAGAGGAGACTTTTTTCGGACACTTCCTCGTTTGACGGAAAGCGTCAGCGTCTCAACGAGGCGGCGAGCAGATTGGCAAACGCCACCACAGGAAGGGATGTGCAGCTCTCACAGGCATATGACACTGTTTATGCAACACCACTTGAGTTTACTTGTGCTGAAAAAACACATCTGCTCAGCAACGGCAATGCAGCAATGAGCAATGAGCAATGAGCAACAGTACAGCTCAGCTATGTGAGTGTGATGGGAAACCGAGTTTAACCAGTTTCCTTTCTGATGCATTTCCCTCATGATGTTACCTGGATGGAGAGTTTTTAGACTCTGAGGAAAGAGTTGCAAAGTTTCCCAAACAATGCTAAAACTACGGTGGCCTGCAAGGGTCCAATATATGGTCTAATATATGGTCTAATATATGGTCTCATGATGAATCGGAAACATTTTTGGCACGTTTCAAACAACGTTGCCTTCCTGTCTTCTCCAAAGCCTCCTCCTCCCAGACCCTGTTGTGGTCTGAATATAACCGGATAAAACATATGGACCATTCACATGAGAAGCTGTTTGTGTTGTTCACTAATAAAAAGTGACGTTATTGCAACTTTTTAAAAACCCGACGTCTGTGCTCTTGATTTTTTTAGACCATGGAGATTTACAGTTGTTTAAACCCTGAAGGACTTCATTTTTTCCGTGGAGTGCCACCTCTCAACAGCATTTTGTTCAGTATTTTTATACATGAATTGCTCGGGCTGATAAATACAATATCTGGGTTATTATTATCTAAAGACACACTGACACAAAACTGACAATCTCATTCTATGTGCTATGTACTGTATAATCAGGGGCTTTGGTTACGGCAGTAGAATACTGAACACTTTCCTCATACTGAGCAGGTCTCCCTAGGATGGACATGGGTCTTCTGAGGGTGTCCTGTTGTTAGTGGGGGGGTCTTTGAGGGGAGGGGCCTCTGTGGATCCTCCCACAGATACTTGATCAGTTTGTGATCTAGTGAATTTGGAGGCCAGGTCAACACCTTGTGCTGCTCTTCGTGTTTTTTTGAGTTGTTCCTGCAGGTGATGGCGGCTGCCATCAAGAAGTGTTATTGCTGTGGGGCGGGGGGGTCTGGTGTAGATGGGGTCTAGATCTGGTCTGGTCTAGATGGGTGCACTACTACTAGAGTCTTTCCGATTATTCTCCTGCACAGATCTGCCCGGGCCAATCAAAGCGTCCCAGCGATGCGTCTAATTCGTTAAACGGCTGCTAAAAGGCTGTGATTGGTTTGTTTTGGCCCTGGAGCGGTTGAAACACGCCTCATAATCCAGAGGACTCATATATTCTGATAAGTTTTGGCTGTAGCAGGCGACAACTTTTCCATGAACCTACATAAATTGGGTCAGCGTCGGATCAAACTGAATCTGGGGAAGAAAGTGTGTGGAACCAAAGATCCAGAGAAACAGGACGCTGCAGGACACGAGTGACTATAAACATCAGGACGAGCATCATGGAAGCACAGCTGCTGAGGAGTGATGGCAGGTTTCCAGCAGCAGACTGAGGCAGTGGACCATGTAATTACCATATACTACACTATTTATGGAGCTGAGCCATGCAGCTATACACGGAGCCCTGCGAGATGCCTTCAGGTCCCAGGGATTTTAATCTGAACCCATGAAGCTTTTGTTTACATCCAAACCGTTTGATGCTCATTAAAAGCACAACGTAAAGAGAAAGGTTGGTTTTCCTTGGACATTTGCAGCCGACTGTTTTTAACTGTTAAAACTATTGAACCAACTATAAATTCTACTGGTTCACACATTTATTTCTAATTATGACGATAAAAGAAGCGTTATCTACCGGAGCGATCTTCAAATAAAAGCTATTTTCTTATAATAGAAGACCCGATCAAGCAGAAATACCACAGAACAAGAGAAACGCTAAAACTAAACGTTACAGTCATGTCAATTAAACTAAAGTCCCCGAGGCTGCTCCTGACGACGTGATGAGTTTGGAAACGAGATCGAGTGGAAACTGGGGCTCTGCTCTGGATGACTGACCGCGAACAGAGCCTCGTTTTCTGTCTCAAAGCGTCGGCGCCAACAAAAGACATTAACAACCAAAATGTATCTGACTATTAAACAGGATTTCAGCAGAAACTACGGAAGCCCGAAGCAGTCGAGCAAGAACAGACATCGGTTTCTCTGTTTTCCTGCGATAACGAGTTAATTTCCTATATTTCCTATATATATTTTATTCAAGGGATCCGTCATACGTGGAAGCTCTTAACACTAATAATGTAGTAATAACAACAATAATAGGCTAATGAAACAGGCCTGTAGTAAGGTGAGATGTTTCTTTTGGGCTTTAATGTTTGATAGTTTCTGGATCTCCAGAAATCAAAGCTTTGTTTTCTCAGGATAATGACACTAAATAAATAACTCGAGATCTTGAGAAAACAGAGGAAATGAACTCGTTATCACAGGAAAACAGAGGAAATAATATGTATGGATGCATGACTGCTTAGAGCTTCTATAAGAAACAACAAACCCTTCAAGTGTTTGTTGTTTCCAGCTGCTCTGCCACATTTCAGCTCATTCTTCATGGCCTCATCAATCATAAACCAAACGTCTTCGCTCGGGAACCGTCCAACAATCGATAGGAAACGGAATAACACCGACCGTTAATGGAGGCTTAGCTGGATCTGGGCATGCTCAGTCTATACCTGATCAATACCTTATGATGTTTAATCAGACAGCAGGAGGAGTTTTTACGTTGTGGAAATGTTCGGACTAGATTACGTCTTCTATTAACATAATGAACGGGTGAGGAACACGTGAGCTTCATGATCACTTTAGATTTCCAGTCAGAAACAATCTTCTGGGGGGAAAAAAAAAAAAAGAAGTCCTGCTTCTTTAAAGCCGGAACAAATCCAATTACTTCCTCCGAATGAATCTTTATCGGCAATCAAATCTCCTCGATGTGCCAGAGACTGAATTAAAGTGATCACGTTAGGGCCTCGGCCACGGGCGCATCAATTAATCCTGCAGCAGAGACGGAGATTCCAGGAAGCCGGGGTTCTGGAAAGCACAGACGTCTCGTTTTACGCCGGCTTCCTTTGGAAATCTGACGACATGGAGCTTCATGGCTCCGTGGGAAGTGACACCGACGAGATAAGATGATATAAAAAAAGCTTTATCAAGGCCAATGTTTTCATTATATGGGATTAAATTCAATGGCTTTATTTTAGACTGATCCCTCTCACGTTCTATGTTCTAAATATAGGAGAGTGATGCACTAAAGAGGAACAGAAACATGAGAGGCCGGGGCCAGAGGAGTCACACTACAGACGTCATTTAACACCTTCTATGCTACAACTTAAGACTTTTCACAGCCTTAAATTGGGATTATTAAATTTAAGACTTGTTAAGACTAAGATGAAACCCTGTTAGCAAGAGAACACGTCTAAAGACTTCACCACTGTGAAACACTGGTGTTTTTAAATGTTTTTATTGGATATCATCTATCTGTGAATGTGAAATGTGAAAATAAATATATATAATCAGTTTCTTTTTCTCATAAAAAAACAAACACCATTAACATCACAATAATTTATTATTGTGGATGAGAAGAAACTTCCACATTATTTTTTTAAAGGCCCAGACCTGATTTAAATATTGATGAGGCCTCAGAATAATGGCGCTGGCCTCAGCCCAGCTTTGTGTTTACAAGTCCAGTCGTTTCGTTTTATTGGCTAAAAATAAGACTGTGGATCATCACTCGATGGCTTCTCATTACCAGTGACAGTTTTACTCCTTCAACTAACAACTTATTTATCAGAGTTTCATCATCCTGAGAAACATTCATGAGTTTCCATCCATCCAGTAGAGCTGAGGCTCCTCTGACCATCTCATGGCTGATAGTGACGTCACAGACAGGGACAACAAACATGGAGCCAAACTTAGCTCAATTTAAATGTGTCCACTCAGGTTTAAAGGTTTGATTTAGTGCTGCAATAAACAAGCTTATGTCTTCAGCTGATGAATCCATCGATGACCTGGTGGATAAATCTTTTCATCAACTACTAGCATGTACCTTCATGCCGCGATGCTAACCGCGGCTAAAGGCTACTCACACCCACTTAGAAAGGAACATGCACAGAAATCTGCCCGGTTTAGTTTTAGACGTCTTTATGTGCATAAACAAACTGCTGCAAAGCTGCGCAGCCATTAGCATCTCCATTAGCATCTCCATTAGCATCTCCATTAGCATGTCCATTAGCATGTCCACTAGCATCTCCATTAGCATCGCCATTAGCATCTCCATTAGCTTCTGCTACACAGTCTTTGTTGAGTTCTCTTCTCAACAATGACTCCCAGACTCTGACCTCCAGCTACAGTCAGACTAACTTCACTGAAACACACACTTCCACCTGTGACCACCATGACGTCCACGAATCATCGAGATCTTGTTTAGAGAAAACTGTACCGATCAGTGGCACAATGTAACACAAAGAGTTTAAACAGTCAAACTAAATGCTGGTCCTGGACTGACAGGGTTTCATGAAGATGGAAGTTCTCTATCCAGAAATATTCTGGTGGTCCAACACCATAAACTCCCTGAGTGTCTCTGGAAGATTTTTATTTATTTTGGTCAGTATCTGGATCAAACCAGGCGTTTTTAAAATGATCCGATTGGTTCAGGCTGCAGCTTGTTTTAGGTCAAATCAACTCTGACCGAAAGAAACATTTATTGGACTGAATCCAGTCGACTCTAGAAGAGACTTCAGGAAGCTACAGGAGACTTTATTTAAACCCATTCAGGAGGAGAAAAGAAATCCAGTTCTCTCTTCTCCTTGGTTCAATCCTTGTTGTGGATGAAAACTTTGGATTAGACGAGATGTTGTGGTCACATTGAGCTGCTAGACTTGCCTTCCAGAAGTACAAATGTGCATGTGAACGTCCTGCAGCGAGGAAGCAGAGGATTGGACGGAATAAATTGAGCGTGAAAGGCAACAGACGACCCCCGGTGCGTCGTCGGCGCTGCCTCCGATCCAACATCTGCAGGCCTGAGGCTGAAGGACGACCGGCAGCCACCCAAACAACCACGCACAGTCCTTCATGCTCAGATTCACCTGGAAGCAGAGGCCGAACGGCAGCGTCTGTAGCGTCTGCACCACCGAGGATCATCACACAGTCTGTTAGTTCACGGCTAAACGACCGGAGATCCAGTCCCTGATGTTTGCAATCAAAACGAACCGTCTGTGAAGAGGATACGGTTTCTACGCAGACGCTGCTGCAGATAGAGGCGTCATTTAAGATGTGAAACTAGACGTCAGAGCCAGAGAGATAAAGCCTGAACAAAAACTACTGGTCTGACTGGGTTTCTAGAAGACGTCTTCAGCCCTAAAACACTGATGAGGAGGCTGAGTTTAAATATGAACATCAGTTATTTCCACATAGTTCTGAAAATGGTGCATATTCTTAAACATGAAGGGATTTTTGGAATCAAAGTCAGATCTTTCAAACCAAGATCTCTTTGAACTAGAAAAATGACCATAACCAGGCTGATTATGTGGTCGTCACGTCTCCTGTCAGAGGAAGAAGCTGGAAGCAGCAGAAGGATTCGAGCCAAAATCAATTAAATCTGTTTAAATCTTTAAATTGTTAAATCTCTGCAAAACGACAACAACCACCTCACGCTGTGGCTCGTCCCTCCCTCGTCACTACAACCTGAGACCTGTTCGCTCTGCACCGATTGGTCAGCAGGATGCGCCAGTCGAGTGGAACCGGGGCGGCTGATTGGACGATGGGGGGGGGGGGGGGAACTCGGGGCAGAGAGCTGCATCAATGGCCGACGCCACCATGCACGCGTCTATTCACCGAGGCGCAGACCTGGGCTCTGCTCGCCTCCATCGCTCCGTCACCGTCTCACGCTCACACAGCAGAGGAGGAGGAGGAGGAGGAGGAGGAGGAGGAGGAGGAGGGAGGAGGTACTGTGAGGCTGTGGTAAGAGCACAAACACAGGAGAGGAGTCACAAATTAAAAAACACCCCCTACCCGACTCGTTGTTCTCAGAATCCATCTTGTTGGAGGCGCAGTGGAGGACAGACGGCCTGCCAGGTGGACTCGACTCCCCCGTCTCTCTTTCCTCTGTTTTTCTACCCTCGTTCTCTCTCTCCCTCTCTCCCTCTCTCTCTGTCTCCCCCCTTCCTCACACAATGACACTCATCGCTGACCTTGCAGTGTGTTTCCTCTCGCCGGCGGCGGCAGCAGCAGCAGCAGCAGCAGCAGCTCTGCAGAGTGATGCAGGTGAAGCTGCATCACTCTGCAGAGTCGAGTCCGAGCGGCTAAAGAAAACATCGGTACCGACTGACCCCCCCACCTCCCACCCCCACCACCACCAGCACCACCACCCCCACCAGCACCACCACCCCCCCCACCCCTTCAAGGACACGTTAAAACACACAGTCACACACAGGACAGAGGATGTGAATGATGATGTTTTAGGGGTTCGTGTTGGGCTGAAGGTGTTTTAATCATCCTGATTGGTGCATGAAGACTCACATGGAGGAATTTAGGAGTTTTACAGACATTTATTCAAAAGTAAGAAACATATTGTTAGACTAATAGCAGAAATCATCAGCAGAAGGGAGGCTAGGTAGAGCTACTATTAGCTGGGAGGCTAGGAAGAGCTAATGTTAGCTGGGAGGCTAGGGAGAGCTACTATTAGCTGGGAGGCTAGGGAGAGCTACTATTAGCTGGGAGGCTAGGGAGAGCTACTATTAGCTGGGAGGCTAGGGAGAGCTACTATTAGCTGGGAGGTTAGGAAGAGCTACTGTTAGCTGGAGGCTAGGAAGACTACTATTAGCTGGAGGTAGGTAGAGCTACTATTAGCTGGGAAGCTAGGTAGAGCTACTATTAGCTGTGAGGCTAGGTAGAGCTACTATTAGCTGGGAAGCTAGGTAGAGCTACTATTAGCTGGGAAGCTAGGTAGAGCTACTATTAGCTGGGAGGCTAGGTAGAGCTAATGTTAGCTGGTAGGCTAGGGAGAGCTACTATTAGCTGGGAGGCTAGGGAGAGCTACTATTAGCTGGGAGGCTAGGGAGAGCTACTATTAGCTGGGAGGTTAGGAAGAGCTACTGTTAGCTGGGAGGCTAGGAAGAACTACTATTAGCTGGGAGGCTAGGTAGAGCTACTATTAGCTGGGAAGCTAGGTAGAGCTACTATTAGCTGTGAGGCTAGGTAGAGCTACTATTAGCTGGGAAGCTAGGTAGAGCTACTATTAGCTGGGAAGCTAGGTAGAGCTACTATTAGCTGTGAGGCTAGGTAGAGCTACTATACTGAGCTGGTAGAGTATTAGCTGGAGGTGGTAGAGCTACTATTAGCTGTGAGGCTAGGTAGAGCTACTATTAGCTGGGAAGCTAGGTAGAGCTACTATTAGCTGGGAAGCTAGGTAGAGCTAATGTTTGTAATAACCTGCATTAATCAGCTGAACTAAATCACAATGCAACTCCAAACGTCTTCAATGAGCAAAAGTGTATTTTTGACAGACTGGTACAATATCAATAAAAATAATAAAACAATAATAATGATGATAATAATGTGGTTGCGAGAAGTTGTGTTTTTTCTTGTTCAACGTTCAATATGATTTAGGCAATTATTAGCCATTAAGCTAACGATATGGGTGAGACTCAGTAGATATAGTAGATCTTTGTCTGATGCCACAAACTGATCCCAAACTGACAACATCTGATCTTTTATAGTTATTTATTTTAGAGCCGCCATAAACCAAAGAAACCACATCCCTGTAGGGTGAAGAGATATCGGGCAGATATCTGCATTATTTTACTGGTATCACTATCACCAGCAGCATCACTGCAGCTGGAACTAAAAACGCTTTTTACTCCTGCTCTTTCACTATTATTATAATAAGAGCATTAAATATTCTGAAAGGTCGATAAATGTTTATATTTTTGGTTAAATTGATTTTCATCATGTAAATGGAGGAAGAAAACGATGCATCGGCTCCAGATATCACAGCATGTATCGCCCGGCTACTGGTATCAGCCTTAAAAAAACAATCTGTATCGGTCAATCTCTATTCTATTATCATCCTATAAAGCTCCACATGCACGTTATGATACCATGCTGGTGCTTCCAGGTCTGCACAACCACAAGCTACAATGTGAAGAAGAAAAAGAAAATGTGGAGAAATTTGCTGCATGTGTGTTTTTGGCTGCGTGAGGACGACACATGGTCCGAGGTTGGATGGGGCTGAGAAAGGTCCTCGCAGGGATATGACAGAGTGTTAGTGTGGAGCAGTCACAGATGGCTGCAGCAGATATCACGATGCCTCGCACTAGTCACACACTAATTTTAGAGTCTGAGCCGAAAACACAAATCACAGCGACGCTCCGAGTCTCAACAAAATAAATAAAAAAATAAAAAAAAGTCCTTCCTGCTTCACCAAGAATATGTTCTACTTTCACTGCGACGCTTCTGGGAACAAGAGGTTTGATAAAGATGGTTTATTAAACTCTTATCGTGGAGGAATCTTGTTGACTTGCAGCAATAACTGATTATCTAAATAATTATCTGGGAGGAAGTGCTGCCGTTAGCTGGGAAAGGATTTAAACGCTCAGGTGAGAGAAAGAGGAAAAATGAAAATAGTCGTCTTCTTCCTTTGAACTGCATCTTTATAAATTTCAGATCTTATTTGTGCAAAGTTCTGAAAACAGAAGTGACACATGAAAACGCCTGATCATAAGTTTCTCAGTTCATCATTGAACCAACCAGCTCCGACATCAAAGCCTTTTTTTCGTTTCTGCTGCTGTCATTGTGTAGCAGCAGCATCGTTTGCATGCAGATTTCACACGCTGCCGTTCTCCCGCTCGTCGTATCTGCACCGACACCTGTCTGACGCTGATAGAAACACAAGCACACCAAAGATTAAACGTTCCCGTCTGCAAAGACGCGGCCGAAACGCGGAGGAAACAGAGGGAGCCGCTCCTGCTTTGAAGTTATATTTAGGCCAAAATCCTCCTTTGCAGAACAAACCGTCGTCCACAGAGCGCAACTAATCACAGGCAGGGAGGAAGCATCAAAACGGAAACCAGGCCCCGCGGGTTTGATTCCCTCTGCATCATAAACGCTGCCGCTCCACCGGGGGCACAGGTGCATGCTGGGTGACGGAGTTCTCACCGGACGTTACTTTGAAGTTCTGAGCTAACGCAGACGCCTTCGCTGCAGGTCGTAAGATCCATTCACACACAAGCTGCTTTCAAATGGAAAGAAACCTGCTGGAGACCAGGTTTAAACATCTGAAACTACGAGAAATAACAGGTAGCTGGGAGGCTAGGTAGAGCTACTATTAGCTGGGAGGCTAGGTAGAGCTACTATTAGCTGGGAGGCTAGGTAGAGCTACTGTTAGCTGGGAGGCTAGGTAGAGCTACTATTAGCTGGGAGGCTAGGTAGAGCTACTATTAGCTGGGAGGCTAGGTAGAGCTACTGTTAGCTGGGAGGCTAGGTAGAGCTACTATTAGCTGGGAGGCTAGGTAGAGCTACTATTAGCTGGGAGGCTAGATAGAGCTACTATTAACTGGGAGGCTACGGAGAGCTTCTATTAGCTGAGATGCTAGGTAGAGCTACTATTAGCTGGGAGGCTAGATAGAGCTACTATTAGCTGGGAGGCTAGGTAGAGCTACTATTAACTGGGAGGCTAGGTAGAGCTACTGTTAGCTGGGAGGTTAGGTAGAGCTACTGTTAGCTGGGAGGCTAGGTAGAGCTACTGTTAGCTGGGAGGCTAGGTAGAGCTACTGTTAGCTGGGAGGCTAGGTAGAGCTACTATTAGCTGGGAGGCTAGGTAGAGCTACTATTAGCTGGGAAGCTGGGTAAAGCTACTGTTAGCTGAGAGGCTAGGGGGAGCTACTATTAGCTGAGAGGCTAGGTAGAGCTAATATTAGCTGAGAGGCTAGGTAGAGCTACTATTAGCTGGGAGGCTAGGGAGAGCTACTATTAACTGGGAGGCTAGGTAGAGCTACTATTAACTGGGAGGCTAGGTAGAGCTACTAATAGCTGGGAGGCTAGGTAGAGCTACTGTTAGCTGGGAGGCTAGGAAGAGCTAATATTAGCTGGGAGGCTAGGTAGAGCTACTGTTAGCTCAGAGGCTAGGTAGAGCTACTATTAGCTCAGAGGCTAGGTAGAGCTAATATTAGCTGGGAGGCTAGGTAGAGCTACTGTTAGCTCAGAGGCTAGGTAGAGCTACTATTAGCTCAGAGGCTAGGTAGAGCTACTATTAGCTATGAGGCTAGGTAGAGCTACTATTAGCTGGGTAGAGCTACTATTAGCTGGGAGGCTATGTAGAGCTACTATTAGCTGGGTAGAGCTACTATTAGCTTAGAGGCTATGTAGAGCTACTATTAGCTATGTAGAGCTACTATTAGCTGGGAAGCTAAGTAGAGCTACTATTAGCTTAGAGGCTATGTAGAGCTACTATTAGCTATGTAGAGCTACTGTTAGCTGTAGTAACACGTTTGAGAAGCTGGACGTCCATTAATCAGCTGAACTAAATCACAACGTGACTCATTTAAAAGCTCTAAACATCTGGCTGCATGTTTTTTTTTTTTTGTTTTTTTTATTAAATCCCTTTTCATTCAGAGTGAAAGAGCAGCAGCAGCAGCGGGAGCAGGTTTGTCCCACATAATGACTTAATTGAGCTGGTTAACGCTCTGAGGATAATGAGCGGCTCTAGACCACAACAGACCCAGGAGTGAGCGCTGAGGGTAGAAATAGCAGCAGCTCTGCATCAGTCCGTCCACTTTCTGCCTCCGAACCCGTCAAACACTCGTCACATTCGCAGCCGGTGGACGTTTCATTCAGTCAGAACAACTATTTTTAAAAGCTTAACCCCAGTTTAGCTCAGTTTAGCTTCCAACAATCATTGATAAAACTCAAAGCGCCACATCTCTCCTGACGTCCGACTTCCTGTGTTCTCGCGTCTTAATCGACCAATTAGCAGCAACACAGAACAACTGGACAACGACGAAAGTGATTTAACATCTTTAAAGTGAGTAACACAGTCTTTGCAAACTAGCGTGCTAACATTTAGCGGCCTCATCCAAACACATACATGCAAAACTGCCCCCGTCGCCCAGTTCAGCCCCGTCAGAGATCGATGTTGAAGGCGTCACAATCGGCGCTAATGTAATCAGCCGTTTACCACCGGGAGTAATCACAGAGCAGACACGAGGCCTGCGGGGCTGCAGCCGCTAAACGTTAGCATCCAGGCATTAGCATCCAGGCAGCATCAGCAGCCTGAGACGCCACCTCCACCCGAGTTTCTGGCTTCTCGTTCCTCATCCCACTTCTCTGAGCAGCCGAGTGGGTTTTTAGTCTTTAGGGGAGGACGTGGTGAACAGCAGCTGGTTACCTGCTGCAGGAGGACGAGGAGGAGGAGCAGGAGGAGGAGGAGGAGGAGGAGGAAGAAGAGGACGAGGAGGAGGAGGACGAGGAGGAGGAGGAGGAGGAGGAGGAGGAGGAGGAAGAAGAGGGCACCCAAAGTCCAACCTTCCCCAAAATAGAAAGCGATGCAGCAGGACGGACGTGCACAACCCGAAGCCTCACGTCGTTATTGTACTAACGCAGCGAGTCTAAGATTACAGAGGTCACACATCTGGACAGCGAGGGACAAAAAGAAGACGAGGACGAGGACATCTGAAGACGTTTAACTGCTCGTGGTTTGGTTAAAACGTCTCGTTAAAACAAATGCAGCGTCTGTTCCTGAAGCTGACGAAGACACAGACGTAAATGTTGGTCTGAACTTTGTGACAAATTCCACTAAGACTCAACGAGACCCAAGAAAAATCCAAAAAGAAAAGTACAACCGTCCAACTACACCAAGGCCTTGACACTTAAAGAATCAAACTACAAAAGACAAACAGGACAAATCACTTCACAATAACAGAGCATTAACCTGCATGTACAGACATTTAAACCTGCTACAAAAAATATAAAAATAGACAAACCTTCAAGAAAAAACTACCTCCGCACATAATTGGATAGTGGAGCATTATTAAAGGGTTATTTTGTTAAGTCACTAACAAAATAACACGAGCCCAGAGAGAAATATTTCTCTTTTCACCATCTTTTCCTTGTGTGGGCTTTACCCGCCCACCATCCACCCTGACCTCCCCCCGTCTGCTCTGATGTTCAGATTCAAGAAGCTGAAATCAGTGAATTTGTGATATAATCAAGACACACTTGATGTTTAATAAATGATTATGATTATAAATGAATTTATAATTATTTATTTTACACAAACTAACACCTCCAGCTCTGTATTAGCTCCTTGGTTTCTGGTGTTTTGGGTAATTAATGAATCTGACGCCCCGACAATAACTTTCTGCCTCAGGACCTGAGAGGTTTAATGTGGCCCTGCATGTGTCAACATCATGTGAATTCATTAGTAATTATTGAACCTGGCAAGTTTACTTAAATTACTAAGAAATAAAATAATTTGTAAAAAATAAATAAATTTAAAAAATTGTGTTGTAACAAATAATATAAAGGGTTAATGACTTGATAAATGATAAATACCCATTATTAAGATTATTTGTCCTTTAACATCACTTTTTGTTGAGTCAAAAACAAATCATAATAACACGTTTCAAATGTTAACATTTAGTTATATAAAATTAGTATATTACTTAATGGAATTTCCTTTAAAAAATGTAATAAATAAATAAAGGGAATATATATATACATACGTAAACATATATACACATGCATGTAGTTTATTTTTATTTACTTTTTACTTTTTCTAAAAAATTGTATGTTTTTATTTCTAGAGATAAAACATTAAATAAACCACACAATAATAATAATAATATCTAATTATAATAATAATTATAATAAAATAAAACTGAATATATACACACATATGTAAACATATATACACACGCCTGCATATAGTTATTTACTTTAGTTATATGTTTTATATTTTTTATTTCTAGATAGAAAAAAATAGGAATATTAATCATATTTAACATCTATTTAATTTAATCTCCAAATCACAACCAAGTTAGCATGAAACTACAGGTGACACCTTGAAACCCTAATTTACCCAGTGTCCGTGAACGCACCACAACACTAACTTCGATCTTTGTGTCGTTGTTATAATTAGCTGGAAATGGTGACATTAAACGCACCATACGTGATAAAGTGTGGGATTATTTCTTCAAACAAATGTCAACACACACATTCTCGGTTACTTACACACACTTACACACACACACGGACACACACACACACTCCCGGTCTTACCGGCTGGCATCCTGGCGCTAATGTACCGCAGTTCCCCCCCGGTGAGCACCGACCGATCCCCGGCGGAGCTGGTTAGTTACTGAGCCTCCATGAAGCGTCTCCTCCCGCGGCTCCGCTTCACCTGAAACACCGAGTCACCTGTTTAGACGTTTAGGAGGAGGACGGGGGCACCGGGAAGCCTCATTAAGGGGCTAAACGTTCCCGCCGGGACCCGGGAGAAAGGAAACCGTGGAGGCACTGACCCCGTCGGAACAGGAGGAATTAGATTTAAAAACGAAAAGAAGGAAGAAGCCGCTGGTCCGGACCGAGCACAGAACCAACGGTCACGGTACGGGGCTGGCGGACATACCTGTAAACAGCAGCAGGGGCTCCGCGTTACGACACAGCTTCCTGCTTTACGGTCGCAAGGAACACGGAAGTCTCTGTGTGTGTGTGTGTGCGTGTGCGCGCACTGCGGCGGAGTGGGCGGGGCCTGATATACACAGGCCAAAAATACATAAACACAAACACTCGCGTCCGTCCGTCCTCTGTCCGTCAACGGGCTCTGAAAGAACCTGGAAATACACAAATATGTCTTTAAATTTAATACAACCACTAGTTTTAACTTCCTCATCTGAGTCAGACTTTATTTGGTCACATGATGTCCACACATCCACAGGGACAGAAACAACTTCTCAGGGGCCCCGGGCCATAATATTGTTGTTGGGCCTCCGTTAACCCAAATAATTGAGTTGTTTTCACATGTGTAACCCCTTAAATAGTTAAGTTAGTTAATATATAGTTAAATGTATAGTTATTTTTATGAATTTATTAGCTGAGTTACAGAAGAAAAGAAAATAACTGATGAATAATTAAACACTTAAAGATAAGATGTGAATATTTGCGTCTTTTCACCGTAATAAACTCAACATCTTTCGGGCTTTTGGGCTCAATAAAGAACAATTTAATCTAGTTTAACGACTTAATTCTCGTTAACACCCACATTATTGAGAGTATTAGGTTGTGTCTCTCTGGTGATGACCCTCGTGATGTATTTAATCCCTCCAGGGCTCCAGCTCCGTATCTTTCGCAGGTAGTTAGCGTAATGAAGGAAACAAATGGGCCCACACCTTCGCTAATGAGGGGACCAGGGAGCACGTCGCCCGTTAAAAACCACCAGAGAGACGCGAATGTCCGACGGACAGCGGCGATCCAGAACTCAGCTAAAAATACCTCCGGGGGCCGGCGAGCGTGAATGTGTGTGAAAGTGTTGTGCTTTTTAAGCTTTTAAGGACCTCTGCTGCTCCGACCAGTCGACTTAGAGGTGATTAAAGGCTTTGGCCTCGTGGACGGGAAACACAGAGCCCGTTAAAGTCACACAAGTCACAGCAGCAGCCTGTCTGACGCATAAATACATAAATTAATAAAAATAATAATTTAAAAAAAGCTCCTGTTTGTAATTACACTAATGCAGCGGGTGTCCACATGTCACAGCTGTACAGTGTGACGGACGTGGCTTAAGAATAAAGCCGAGAGGGGTGATTAGCGACCAGACATCAACAGATTGACAGCATCACTTCAATGACAGCAACACAAAGGATTTTTTTTATTTTAAAACCATTTAACCAGGATTTTACTAATGCAATCCTTTTACCACGGTCACACAGACTTCACACGCACAAAAAAACAAAAAAACAGGAAACAGATACTGTCCTGGAGTCTCTCCACTCTGCCCCTGCAAAGATTTACTGATTAGCCAGTCACATAATAATACAAACTTATCTACAGACGCCTTCATGGCCTGTGTCACTATGACGTCACTGCGTTAGCTGGAGGCAAAACGGGGAAGTTTGAGGTGAAATTACGTTAAGTTAATCATTATTTGGGGGATTCTTGTTACATGCTAATGCTAACTGCTAGCCAACACGTTAGTTGTGTGTTTCAGGTTTGTCCAAGCAGAAGTTGTATTTACTACGTTTCCCTCCACAGTGGTTCCTCTTACTTCTTGTAATATCTTTGTTGGAGAGTTTTCACTTGATAAAAACAGACCAGACTTCGTCCCCTCTGTGTCCTTATTTGGTCAAATCGTCCATCCAGTGATTGACAGTGTCGGGGTCGGTGAATATATTCAGAGTCAACTTATTAAAATTAACACTCACGGCCTTGGGAAGTGAGTGTATTAGTATATTTTCTAAAATATATGTTTTCCTCGTCCGTTTTTACCAAAACAGTCCATTGAAATATGCTAACAGCTGTTTACCTGCTATAGTGTTGAGATGTTTTGCATCCAGCTAAGCCCCGCCCCTCAAAAAATGTCACATTGTTTACAAGCTGTGAAGGCGCCTATACGACTTTCTCTGATAGCCCTCAGGTTAATATTGTTTTCATAAGGATAAAAGCTTATTTTAAAAAAAATGGATAAAACCTATTTCATAATTTAACATGTCGTTAATTTAAATGTACAAATACATAAGTGCTTAAAGATGCAGTTCCTCTAATGTCCACTAGAGGCTGGTTCCAGATCAACGTTTACAGCCTGGTCCTAAAAACATATTTCAAGCCATAAGTAACAACAACTCCAGACTTTTTCCATAAGTTTTAGTGCAAAGACAAGCAAGTAAATTAAATTAAATTATCCTTTAAAAAAAAGAAAAATAAGTTGAATCTGGGCTCATGTATTTAGTCTTGGGTCTCAGTGTCGTGCTCCATATTTGGTCTCTAGAGATAATTTATTCATTCATGACAGCTTTTCTTTTTAAACTCACCTATTTAACATCTGTGCAGATGTAAAGTTAACCTTTATTTATTCTGGTTAAACCTCAGCTGGTCTATGTGGCCCCTATGAAGTAGGTTTCTGCTTCTATTTAGATTAATTTCTATCTCTTTGACGTCATTATTATCTGTGAGGAACCGTGAGCTGCTCTAACTCGTCTGAAAGCCGCTGTGCTAATAACGTTTTATTGACTCTTAGTTGAGTCAACGTTTCCCGTCTCCTCCCTTCTTCTTGGCTTGAGGACAAGTGACAGTACGTTAACGTTCATCCTTTGTCAGGCATTGAGAACAGGTGTGGCTGTGATTAATCAGGCAATAAACCACAGTTTAGTCTTAACACTGGAGGCAGAACATTGGTTTAATAGCTACGTTTTGTTTGTTATCTTTGTGTTGTATTTAAGTTCCAGTGTGTTAATGTTTGTCCTGTTCACGTCTCATCACCCCGAGGTGAGGAAGTCTTCACCGATCCTTCGTCCTGTCTCCGTTCAGGAGGAGGAGGAGGCGCCGCCGTTGTTGTTGTGCACTGATCCTCAGAACAGTATCGACAAGTTTAACCAGAAAACTGATGAAGAAGCTTTGGCACGTTTAGAGGAATGGATTTTATTTTATTATGAGGCAACACAAAGAAAAAAAAATACCTCGGCATCAACTAGATCGTCCAACCTGTTAGTCTCACATTAACTCTTCATAGGGAAATATTTCTAAATGTCAACCCTACAGTGACATAATAGGACGTTTTAATTTTCTTAAAAAAAAATTTAATTTTTGTAATTTTTATGGAGAAAATCCAGATGAATGAAATGACCATATATGGTCCCTGGTCCTTAAAGGGAACCTGGCTATAATTACATGTAAGATTAATGTAATTTCTCTCATAGGTCGCCATTGTTGTTCATGTCGCAGTGCATTCTGGGTAATGGTGTCAAACCATCGCTGTGACTCTACAGCGAGAAAAATGGCTTCTACTCAGTACGTTGGTGCAAACTGCTCTTCTCTCCACAGTTTAACCATTTTACATCATCACTCCCAGCAGATAAAATAAAGCATTTTAAAAGCATTTTTAAAGCTACAACAATATTTTATGTGTCTGTAACAACATGTTTTAGAATAAGAGAAGGATTGTAGCTTATTAAGGCCTATGAGTCATTTCAGTGGGTTTCTTCAACTCAAACATAGTTAGTTTATTATCTTGATATTAGACGTTAGCGTTTACGTGGACGATAAAAATCAACTAATGATCAAAATGAAACCTCCTGATGGATGAGGAGGATCTGGTGGAAAACTTTTAAACTTTTAATCATATCTACTAATAAATAAATGAATGAACATCAAGTTGAGGAGTTTCCAGGAGGAGGTAGAAAAAAAACAAGAGATGAAACAAAGATGGAATCAACGAGGACAGAGGCGATGAGGAGGAGGATATGGAGGAGGAGGAGGACAGGGAGGAGAAGGAGGAAGAGAAGGACATGGAGGAGGACATGGAGGAGGATCAGGACATGGAGGAAGAGGAGGACATGGAGGAGGAGGAGGAGTTAAAAGTTGAAGTGGTGAAAAGTTTCTCATGTCCCTGTAATGTAAAACCTTAAAAAGTTGAGTGGTTTTTAATATTTTATCGTTAATTTAAACTGATTCTTCACTAATAAATAAAAACATTGGGGGCAGTTTAAGGGACGTGGAGGATCTTTGTGTTCGTACAAACCCATTAGATTCTCTTATTGATCCACAGACTTTACTCCAAAATGTTCAGAGAAAGAAAAAGTAATGGAAAAAAAAATCTCATTTAGACTCTTAACGTGTTTTATTGAACCGCTTTGTACGTAACTTTAAAGTTTTTCCTGTGAAGGAAGGTGGTTTTTTATTGGTTCAGTGTGTGTACACACACACACACACACACATATATATATATATATCTAGAAGATGTTTGATCCGAGTCTCTTCTTCTAAAGACCCATCGTTCTGTGTTTGTTTGAGTCAAAGGTCTTTATACAACTTCTCACTGAGCTCAAAGAGAAGTTGTGTCCAAACGTTTCTTTGGGTTTAAATAAAAGCCGACATCATGTGATGTTCAGTAGAATATTCTGACGTCTTTACTGCTCCACAACCAACGACGAGTTTTATGTGTTTGATTCATGTCTTTGCTCCGCATGTTTTTTTATTTATTTGTTTGTTTGTTTGTTTGTTTGTTTGTTTGTTCGTTGTTTGTTTCCACCCTGACGTTAGTTAGACCTGAACTAAACTCAGATTAGAACTGCAACCATGGGGGCAAAGAAGGAAGGAAGACAAATAAGGAAGTAAGGAAGAAAGAAAGAGGAAGCAAGGAAAAGGAAGAAGGAAGGGAGAAAGGAAGCATAGAAGGAAACAGGGAAGGAAGGAAGTAAAGAAAGAAAGAGATAAGGAAAGAAAGTAGGGAAGGAAGAATGACAGAAGGAAGTAAGAAAGAAACAGGAAGAACAAAGGAGGAAAAGGAAGGAAGGAAGGAAAGGGAGGAAGGAAAGAAGGAAGGAAAGACAATGAAAGGAGGAAAGGAACCATAGAAGGAAAAAGGAAGGAAGAAAAGAAAGAATAGATGAAGGGAAATAGGAAAGGAAGAATGAAAGAAGAAAGCAAGAAAGAAACAAGAAAGAAGGAACGAACGAACAAATGAAAGGGAGTAAAGAAAGGAAGGAAGGAAGGAAGGAAGGAAGGAAGGAAGGAAGGGAGGTAGGAAGGAAGGAAGGAAGGAAGGAAGGAAGGAAGGAAGGAAGGAAGGGAGGGAGGAGGCTGATTTCCAGACTCAGTTTTGTTCTGGGTGGAGTTTAATCTTCGTGACCTGAGGAACCAGTGGATCAACTCAACTAGTTTCTGCAGCTGCACCCACTTCAATAAAAGAGACAGAAATAGAAGAGAGGGAGGGCGTGGACCTTGGGGGGGGGGGGGGGGGGGGGGGGAGGAGAAGGAGGAGGGGGAGGAGGGGGCGTGGACAGGTTGAATTTATTCATCGTCTGCCTCGTGACTAACAGGAACAACATTTACCTCAGAGCTTCTGAACCCGTAGAAACACGTTGATCCAACGACGTCACGGGTTTGAACAGAGACACTGAACTGGAAGGATTCAGGCTTTAAATCATCTTTTCTCCTTTAAATGTGTTTCACCTCCTCTTTAAAGCCGCCGGGATGCAGGTTTGGCCACTAGGGGGCGACAAAGAGCAGAGAGTTGACTATTTATCTGGCTCAAAGCGGCTTAAAGAGCGTTTACGGCCAGAGATGAACTGTTTAAATCCTGTTTAATGTGATCAGACACATGTGTTCACATCCAGACATCAGCCACTGTCACAGTTTAATGATGAAGACGACAGCGCTGGGATCAACCTGACGGAGACGAAGCTCAGGAATCTCTGAAAACTGTGAGTCACACTCAACACAGACTTAAACACAGAACCAAGGTTTTTAACAAACGTTATATTTATGGTTTAGTTTGATTTACACCTGGTTCCTTTCTGTTGAGATTTTAGGATCATAAATATTACAGCAGCGTTTATTTTTCTGTTTTCAAGTCGGTTAAATGAAGGGAAGGAGCCTGGAGAGACGCTGGTGTTCAATAACTTAAAAACCACCCAGAGAGTTGTTTTTATTTCTTTTATGAAGAACATAAAATCACTCCAGGTTATTTGACAGCGAGAGTTTCCCCCAAAAAGAATCTGGTAGGAAATGTTTGGTGTGTTTCTTTGTGCTCGCTCGTCTGTGTGATCCTAATTATCTAATGGCTGCCTGGAATCTGAGCGTCCAGGCCAGGAAAGGAAACGTGACGTAACACAATCAGATTAACGAAGCTCTCGTTTCAGCCCAGACTGGAAGTGTGGATACAGAACAGGATGGATGGAGATACAGACCGAGCACATTTCCCACCTTAGGGGGCAGAATTGAGCTGTTGTGTGTCTTTGTCTGTGGATCTGAGGCAGCAGCAAAACACACTGATGCAGCCGACGCTCAGCTCTGAGAGAAAGACGTGACGGGAACCAGGAAGGAAGGAAAAACCACGAAGAAGAAACCTGAGTCTGGGACCCATGTGACCTCGTTCCTTTAGTTGGTTAGTGTGAGTCCTGGTCCCGTTAAAGACCAGATACTGACCAGAGGACGAGATCAACTCATTCACTGCGTTTACATGCAGAGTTTAACTGCTCCAAATTCCTTGTCCCAGTTTACATGCAGCGGAGAAAAACGAATAACTGACGGGAACACGTCCTTCTCCTCCTCCACACTAGGGGGCGATATGCGTCTTTTCAGTGGGTTAATACCACGTTAATACGATTACGTCATATAATAAACAAGAGTTGTTCAAACAACAACCAGATGAATAATAGTTCAGCTCTTTTAATCTCGTATGTAATGTTTGCATTACTTCTGGTGCAGATAGATGGCGCTATCTCTCAGATGGTTCTTCTACCGGCTCTGTTTACCTTCTTCTTCTTCTTATGTGACCGGATTTCTTGGATGTTTTTGTTCCGTGTGCAGTATCCTGCTGTAGTCGGATTAAGGCGGAGAAAAACGAATTCCAGTCGCGTTATCTGGGCGTCTTAATCAGATAATGAGAACTCTGATGTTTACATGCATTTATGTTGTGCAGTTAGAGTGCGATTAAGGCAATAATTAGTGTTTTTCTTGTGCATGTAAACAAGGACTTGATTAAGTGACGTCTGTTCATTAGTTGAACTGATCTGAACCACAACTCGTTAGTTTCCAGGTTCACTTTTAATCTGAGCTGCATCTTCAAAATAAAGAAGAACTTAAGGTGTCAAAGACTTTACAGCTCGTTCCAAAATCTGGATCATCTCCCCAAGTCATGACTCACACAGGGAGACACGTCAGAGCTTCATCGTCTCCAGGCTGAACACAGTGTTTTCTTTTCAAACAGGAGAAGAAGAAGAAGAAGAAGAAGAAGACCTGGCTCTGTTCATCCACCAGCAATGGTTTCATTCTTTCATTCATTCGTTTTCTGCATCCACTCGTCCTCTGGAGGGTCTGGAGCTTGTCCCAGTTTTCACTACACAAAAAGAGACAGAACCATTCAGACTGACACCTGTGAACCTGACCAGTAAGTCTCTGAACTCAGTCGTCCGAGGGGTTAGAACCCAGAACCTTCTTGCTGTGAGGCGCCAGTGGAAGCAAGATTTTTAGCGTGGAAATGTTAAGCAGCTTCTTTAGCTGAATCCACACGACAAGAAGGAACGTTACCACAGGTCCTTCATCCCAACTACACTGTTTTTGTTTTTTTTTACAGAGATTATAGTTTTTCTTTGCCACAAATAATTGCTTTTGTTTGTAATTAGCAATTTAAATTTCTATTTTAATTTCCAAAAGACACTGTCCAGCATTTAAACAGCCATTCTCCCGAGTAAGTGCTTGTAAATTAGCTAATATTAGCCCGTAAATTATTATAACATTTTCAGAACTTAAATATGGTTTTAAAAGGCAGTAGATTTTATATGTGTCATGACTAGAGAAGTTAGGAAACACTGAGTTACATAAATATAGTTTAAAAACAATAAATATGGTTATAAAACAGAATAAATTGAGTAGATGAGGTTTAATAAGGAGTAAATTAATAGATAAAAGCACATTCAAGCCACAAAGGACTTTTTTTTCCCCCGTCCCATTCTTGTTTTCTTGACATCTCTCAGTTCTTCCAGGTTCGTCCTCTGGAAACATATTCAACCAACCATGGAAGGAATTAGTTGTTTTTAAATCTACAAATAATAATAAATAGTTTTTATTTGTGGTTTGATTCCATGTATTTTATTGAATTTCATCAGTAATGAAAATGTCATACTTTTTAAACAGATTGCAAAGCCAGTAGAGCTCCCCCTGGTGGATGGAGGCTGCAGTATAAGTCATAAGCTCCGCCCCCTCCATGTTAGTGGGTCAAACTAAAAGATTAAAATACAACTCAAATCATTTGTGTTGTTGTTGATGCCTGTTCAAGAGTCTTTGTTTTTGTATAAGCTTTGTTTTAGTTATTTGATGCTAATGAAACAGGATGTGATATAACGGCGACTAGCGGTTGCCGTGCCAACCACTCCACAAAGCAGCCCCGTGAGACTGTGAGTGTTGTAAAACTAAATAAATAAAATAAACTATTTTAAAATCCTGGGGGAAAGTAGCGTCAGGAGGAAGTGGAGACGTGTGGTCCATATTTATATACAGTCTATGCTCCACCCACCCAGACTAATAACGTAGTGGACGTCCATCGTCTCCCACTGAATGCGCCGACGTTAAAAGAGTCAGTCTCCAAACCCTCCAGGACAACTTTTCACACGCCTCATGTGGATTTTTTTCTTGTTTCCTTCCAGACATGTCGAAGATGAAGGGAAAGGGAAGAAATATAATAAAATCAATGAGGTATTTTCTTTCTTCTGAAGTCGTTTTTCTTATTTGTGTCGTATCAGCCGCAGCCGGTGCTAAGGAGCCCTTTGATTTCCCTTCGCTGAGCTAGTTGACATTTATTTCACAAACACTTGACATTTGGAAATGGGCTCCCTGTGCGAGCGCCGTGTGTGCACACTTGTAAACCACACAGCCCGATGCCATTAGTCGCCTTTTGTACAGAGCAGCTGGACGGTCTGACTCAGTTTGGACCGAAATCGACGGAAGTTTCTGCAGCTCAGGAGCCTGAAACCTTCCATCTGCCGATAAATCACTGGCTCCGGATCAATTCAGACCAAAGTGCAAACAAAGAAATAACATTTGTCCCACAGCGACTTCGCATCCAGGTCAGAGGAGTTTAGTTTTACTTCTCTGAAAGTTGAGATAGATAGATAGATAGATAGATAGATAGATAGATAGATAGATAGATAGATAGATAGATAGATAGATAGATAGATAGATGGATAGATGGATGGATGGATGGATGGATGGATGGATGGATGGATGGATGTTGTCATGTTGTATTTTTGGGGCTTGAACTTCAAGGAACTTGAAGTTTTATCACATATCAGCCTCTGCCAGTTGTAAACAACTTTGGTTTGACTTTGGTGATTAAAACGAAGCGATTTGAGTGAGATAATCAACATCAGGTCAGATTAACATGTGATGCATCATCAGTTTCAGCATCATTGGTTTGAAGCTAAGATGGAGGCATCTTTAGACACTTTAACCTTTGGCAGATAAATAATAGTTTGAGAGAAGTGTGATGTCATCATGTGCAACAGTGACGATGACAAATGTGTCAAACGTGATACTTGTGTAATAGTTGTGTAGTGTCACAAAGTACAATAGCAGAATAATCATGTGCACATTTTAATGAATAACTGAATAAGTGTTTTTCTTTTTCGTATGTTTTTGTTATTATTATGTAAATTATAATTTTTTTAAAAACTAATTTAAAAAAAATTAGTATGATTTACTTATTTATGTGTAAACGTCCATTAATATGAACTGTCCCATTTTAAAAATCAATCAATCAATCAGCACTATTTCCAGTTAGAGGTGACCCTGAACCAGCCCTTGGTTGTTCTGCTGTAGGTCAGAGCTGTGTTATTGTGTAATATATATATATATATATATATATATATGAAGAACCTGAAGCCTTAGAAACATAGATTTTGGAAAATGCCTCCAAACATGTGGGATGTTGACGTGAGTCTTTGGATCATCTGGATCGACGGTAACGTGACGGTCGACCTGCATCTCTTCTCCTCCTCTCAAATTAAAACAGCTGCTGCTGCTGCGAGAAAATGAAAGTCAGCAGAAAAAAATCATTTGTGATGAGTCCGTCAGACAATGATTCACCTTCTGCACCGTCCCGTCCCGTTCGTCCCGTACGTTTACAGTCGCCCTCCGTCATCCGAGCTCCGTCTACGTTTTCTGATTCTCTCTGTGCTGGTTGAATCATCACACTCATATTCTGAGAACTGGTTCTGGCTCATCACTGATGCATCTGACTGTCGACTACCTGCCTGACACCTGGATCACATTCCTCAACTCAGAGCATCATCATCCTCCTCCACCTCCTCCACCTCCTCCTTCTTCTTCTGTTGTTGTTCCACCTGCACTGCAGCTGTTTCTCTGGCGTCGGATAACAGGGAGCGCTCGTCTCTGTGGGTGGTTGCTCGCTGTTCGCAGCATCCACCCCCCCTCCTCCTCCACCTCCTCCTCCTCCACCACCTCCTCCCTGCCCCCCCCACCCCCCTGGTGGAGCCGCCAGGCGCCATCTGCTCCCATCAGGCCATCAGGCGAGGCTGATTGATGCCGCGGCCGTATGAAAAGCTCGGGGAATGACTCATCGACTCCCCGCCGCGACGCAGCGCAGCATCTGAGGAGGTTGTTGTTTAAGAAACTCTTTCTCCTCCGTGTCTCACCTCCCTGACGCTGCTGCAACGTTCTCCCGCTTTCAGCAGAAACACACACAAAAAAAAAATAAATAAATAAAAAACACGCTCCACGTCTCTCTGCACTGGAGAAGGAGAGTCAGCTGATCTCAGCCCCACTCAAACACAAAACATTTCATCTTATTACCAGTTAATTCAGCTGCACGTCGCTCAGATGACGTCACAGGCTGTGTTTTCATTACAGTTACAGTTTTTCATCACAATAAAATGGAAATTTTAGTGAATGAGCTGTGACTCTGGTAAAGTCTCGTCACTTTGAGGACAATGAACTGGTCACATGACCTCCTGCATCATCTCCAGCCTTAAAAATGTTTCCATTGCACTTTTACAATAAACTTTTATACTGATACGTCTTCATTATTGCACATTTCTATGAAGAATGGAAACGCAGCCCATGACTGTTACTCTCCTGTCCATCAGCACATGAAGCCACGCCTCCAGAACGATCTGATTGGCCCGGCAGAATCAGTTCCCAACAAAGAGCCTCCAGACAAGTTTTAATTGAAAGCGTTTTGTCTTTAAAAGCTAAACGTTGCTTCCAAACACGTTTCCTGCTGAGACACGAGCTAAAGGAAGACACGCTTCCGTCTTTAATTCGTTTCCCGCTCGTATTTTCACATCTGAGGTCCCGCCGGCCTCACATTGTGCCGCCGAGCTGTGATCACATTCCTCATTGAGATGCAGATGAAAGGCCGAACCTGCTCCGGGCTCAGACAGCGGCTTTTTTAGAGGCGGCCGCCGGCTTCGTTCGTTTGTTCTCCATGGTTTCAGCTCACCATCCGGACCGGGGACTTAACAGGACCAGCTCCTCCTCCTCCTCCTCCTGCTTTTCACTCACAGCTGCACAACCACTTTACCTCTCGTGGCCTTATTGTTGTGGCGGCTGAACCGGTGTTGAACCGCACTCAGCTGAAGTGCACGATGACACTCATGAGGCTGGAAGATCACGACGTGACGACGGAAACACGAGGCTTCAACAGGCTTCGCATTTTAACACAGAGTAAAACGTCTCAGCTACAGTCACTGATCTGATCTGATCAGTTTCTGACTCCACCCACTGAAACTCCCACCTGTCACTCAAAGCAGCCACGCCCCCAAAATAATTAAGGCTTTAATTAAGGATTTCTGGTTTTGTTTTGTTTGAGTTTTAAACCCAGAAAACACTGAACCACCAGGAAGTAGTCTACAACATGGTGAGTTTCCAGGTGTCTCTGTTCACCATCTACGGGCTCCATGGTGAACCCTGGTCCTGGTCTCTGGACCGGGAAGTTGTCTCCACCATGGTGAACCCTGGTCTTGGTCTCTGGTCCGGGAAGTAGTCTCCACCATGGTGAACCCTGGTCTTGGTCTCTGGACCGGGAAGTAGTCTCCACCATGGTGAACAATGGTCCTGGTCTCTGGTCCGGGAAGTAGTCTCCACCATAGTGACCACTGGTCCAGGTCTCTGGTCCGGGAAGTAGTCTCCACCATGGTGAACACTAGTCCTGGTCTCTGGACCGGGAAGTAGTCTCCACCATGGTGAACACTAGTCCTGGTCTCTGGACCGGGAAGTAGTCTCCACCATGGTGAACCCTGGTCCTGGTCTCTGGACCGGGAAGTAGTCTCCACCATGGTGAACACTGGTCCTGGTCTCTGGTCCGGGAAGTAGTCTCCACCATGGTGAACACTAGTCCTGGTCTCTGGACCGGGAAGTAGTCTCCACCATGGTGAACACTGGTCCAGGTCTCTGGACCAGAGAGACCTCTTTTTGTTCTCATGTGTGGCCCTACACGAAGAACATCTTAATGTCCACAAGTGAAACATCTGTGGTGGGAACCAAAACGTGAGGGTTTCCTAGGCAACTAGAGTCCACCGCTGCTTTAAACGTGAGGAATGAGAGGAGGCCGGTGAATGGTTTGTCTCGTCTGCTCCGCTGGTTTTTTGACACAACGACCTCTTTCATTCTGCTCAGACGGAGACTGGCAGGTTTTCATTCCGCCGTCTGCTCAGTGGCTCCAGTCAAACAATAGTTACGGGACGAGGCTGCAGCGAGAATGACTCACTGAGGCTTACGCTCGCTAATCATCTTCCTCAGCCATTCACTCATTGACTAACAAAAAAAATAAAAAATAGAAATATGGAGGGGATTTGCTGCAACCTTGGGGGAGTGGGGGGGTCTGCGTTTCCTCTGTGAAACCAGAAGAAGACAGATTATATTATAACAGCTAACGGTGCAGAGGTCAAAGGTCAGGTCGCTCCTCGCCTTCATGGACAGAAACAGAATCGGGGTCAGTGGTCACACGGGAGTCATGAAGTTGAGCTTTATATTAGTTTTTCTTTACGTTTCCCGGTTTTATTTTGTCAGTTTCTTCTCTGATGTTTCATGTCGAGCTCATTTCCTGTCTGCGTTTTATCTTCTTTGTGATTACGTGATTAGAAAAGTCCTCCGACCAATCAAATCAAAGAGAAATTACATTGCTGGTATTAAAGAGATTAAAGTGTTCTGGACAAATGATTGGATCTCCATCCATCCATCCATCCATCCATCCATCCATCCTCTAACGTTTCATGCATCCATCCATAAATCTCTCTGTCCACATCCAGAAAGTTAAAGAATAAAGGTATCACCTCCTTCCTCCATGGATCATCTAATGAGCTCCTAGTTGTCAGAGCCCTGAGGAGTAACGGAGTCTGGGGGAGTGGGGGGAGGGGGGGTGGGGGAGGGGGCTGTCAGGTTTTAATTCAGACTATCAGGGAAGCGTCCGGTCTGTTTGGAGGCAGTCGGTCAATCAGAGAAAGGTTAAACCCTCCACGCTGAGACCCCTTCATTCACACTGAATGAGATCTGTTAGAGGGAGATAAGAACATCATGACTCATCCACGGAGGAGCTCAAGTGTTTGTGGTCCTGATTTAAAGAGGACGGGATGGAGACGTGTTCATGTGTTCACCAAGGACACTTCAACATGAGAGAACGAGATCAGACACTTTATTAAAACCAACAACACGTCTGTTCTGAGTCCATGTGGCCAATAAAAGAGAAGCCCCGCCCTCAAGTGATCTGATTGGTCTGCTAGATCTTTGCAGGACTTTGCATGACTCCATCATGACGTCAGCTTCCAGCTCCCTACATGTTTCCTTCCTTTAAATCTTCTCTTGAGCTTTTTTTTTCTTAATAAAACCCAGTCTGACCTCTCACTGTTTGGTTTGTGTTGTTTTGGATCTTACTTATTTTTGTCTTTGCTCTTTTGAGAAGCAGATTCGATGCAAACGAAGCCCAAAGCCTGATCTGTTCTGCGCTACGACTCCAGATATTCTGCTGATTACAGCTCCTGGTTCATACTCACTTAGTACCTCGGTAACAAAAAATATCTTTGCGTCAGAACTGAAGGGGATAAACATGGAAGACAGAGATTAGCATTTCCAAAGAAACTGGACCCGCTGCACATCCCTCATTTATTCCAAACTGATGACTCTTTTCCTCTCAGCACATTAGCCATGCTAATTCACCGCTAACCTTCCTGCTCTCTTCAGGCGCTGCAGTATTCTCCTGCTGCTGGTGATTAAACGCCACGCTGAACAATCTATTGTCAGGTTCATTCACTGTCCAGTAGCTCCAGCCGTGCACGTTAATGTCACCACACACTGGATTTTATTCACTCCGCACTAGATGGAACCTGGAATTAAAAAGATGCAAATAAAAACAGATAAAAATAGGAGAGACAGAAACAAAGGGAACTCTGTGAGTTATTAGCCGAGAGGCTAGGAAAAGCTACTATTAGTTGACTATTAGCTGGGAGGCTAGGAAGAGCTACTGTTATTTGGAAGTCTACAAAGCTAGGAAGGGCTACTGTTAGTTGACTATTAGCTGGGAGGCTAGGATGCTAGGAAGAGCTAATATTAGCTCGGAGGCTCGGAAAGACTATCATTAGCTGAGAGGCTAGGAAGAGCTACTATTCCGTATTTGTCTTCCCTAATTATTGAGCATTTTACGACTGTAAAACAGCGCCCTCTATATGTTACATAGTGAAAGAGGTGGTGAAATATCATATTGCACACAGTTGTTCTCAAGGAGGCCAAGCAGAGAAAAAAAAAGAAAAAGAACGATGAACCAATCAGGTGAGGCTAATGTCATGACACTGCTCACCTGTGATTGGCCAGGACTGTGTCAGGGGAAGCCACACCCAGTCTTTGGCCTCAGCCAATCAAAACATGGTGTCATAATCGTCATCAAGCCACTGAATGAAATAATACCAGGTTAGCAAGTTTCGTTAGCGAAATTATCAGGTGCAGTGATGGAGGGTGGAGATGTGGAGGAAGAAAGGCTTTCGAACTTTTAATGTGGGGAATTACGTGCACTAATCTTCAGCGGTTATTTTGCTGGCTAATGGCTTCCTCAAAAAAAAAAAAAAATAAATAAATAAATAATCACCACATAAACACCACTGGTGTTAAAATGTCAGTGACACAAAGAGACCTCGTTAAGGGGCTCTCACCTGACTCAACAACCTTCAGGATAAATTAGAACAGAACGTCTTTATTGTCATTGTACAGGTGCAACGAAATTAAGGCGCCTAAGGTGCAGTAGAAGTAAGTAAAATATAACGGAAATATATAAAAAAAAATGAGATAAGAAAAACACACATGAACAAGGAACAGACATAAGAATAAAATTAAATAAGAATGAGGTAGAAGTAGAATTTACATAGAACATATAGTGAATAAAACATTTAGCATTATTACACAGATTTATTGCACATTATTCCTTTATTCCTTCTACTTGCATAGAAGCTTCCATCTGAAGCTGCTCTGCAGACTCAGTCCAGTAACGTGTTATATTTAACCAGCCCTTTAATTTAGTTCACCTCTGAAAACTCTTTCAACTATTTTAATTGAAGAAATAATTAAACCAAAGTGTTTAACGTCATCATAACTAAACCGTTAACCCTGAATATGGTGATTACATGTTCAAAGCTGAACATGATGGTTCATCTTTGTCTGTGTTCACCTTCACGTGTTACTGCTCCTCTTCACTGTTATTATTATTATTTTTATCAGTTTACACTCCTCTCCCGTTCTTTTCCTCCTCTCCACATCCAGCCGTCCTTGTTTGGTCTAAATAAAAACCGCGGTTCATCGGATATTCTCTGAGAACCAACAGCTTCATTTAACCTCCCATTGTGTGCGAGCATTGAGTGCGTTTACAGGAATGAGGGCTGGGCCGATGAATGTGTTTGTGATTCACGCTTTTTATTTGAGTTGGATTAAATTAAAGAAACGGTTTAAACTCAAAGCAGCTCCGTCTCATAGTGGAACAAACCCTCCTTTTTGAAGGCTGTCGTGTTCGGTTTGTGGTCGTCAAGTGCAGCCGAGAGTTTGGGGCGAGTACCCAGTTTTATACGTTGTATGTTGTTGAAAAAATGTTTTAAAAAAAAGTTTAAAAAAATGCTAATAACTACAGCAAAAGCGTCTTTCTGTTGGGGAGATTGAAATAGTTTTGTTTTAGTTAGAAGGCTAGTAAGAGCTACTATTCACCTTCCATTGAACAGTAACTCTTCCTAGCTACTATGAGCTGACTAATAACTGGGAGGCCAGGATACTAGGAAGAGCTGCTGTTAGCTTGGAGGCTAGGAAGCTAGGAAGAACTACTATAAGCTGCAAGGTTAGGAAGAGCTAACATTAGCTGGGAGCCTAGAAAGCTAGGAAGAGGTACTATTAGCTCAGTAATACCTGGGAGGCTAGGATGCTAGGAAGAGTTGCTATTCGCTTGGAGGCTAGGAAGCTAGGAAGCTAGGAAGAACTACTATTAACTGGGAGACAATGAAGATATACAATTAGCTGGGAGGCTAGGAAGTGCTAGTATTAGCTTAGAAGCTAGGACGAGCTACTATTAGTTGGGACGCTAGGAACAGCGACCAACAGCAGACTACCAGCTGGGAGGCTAGGATGCTAGGAAGAGCTACTATTAGCTGGGAAGCTAGGCAGAGCTACTATTAGCTGGGAAGCTAAGAACAGCTACTATTAGCTGGGAGACTAGGAAGACCTACTATTATGTGTGAGTCTCGAACACTAGGAATAGCTTTTATTAGCTGACTACGCATGGGAGACTATGATGCTAGGTTGAGCTGCTAGTAGCTGGGAGGCTAGGAGGCTAGGAAGAGCTACTATTAGTTTCAAGGCTAAGGATGGGTACTATTAGGTACTATTATTGGGTACTATTATTAGAAGAGCTCTCTATTAGAAGAGCTACTATTCGCTGGGATGCTAGGAAGAGCTACTATTTGCTGGGATGCTAGGAAGAGCTACTATTCGCTGGGATGCTAGGAAGAGCTACTATTCGCTGGGAGGCTAGGTAGAGCTACTATTCGCTGGGATGCTAGGAAGAGCTACTATTCGCTGGGATGCTAGGAAGAGCTACTATTTGCTGGGATGCTAGGAAGAGCTACTATTCGCTGGGATGCTAGGAAGAGCTACTATTAGCTGGGAGGCTAGGAAGAGCTACTATTCGCTGGGAGCTGAATCATGCTGAACTGTTGGTTTAAACTTTATTCATTCTAGAAGGAAATATTTGTGTCTTTGAATTTTCAGACAAAGATCTTCTTCCTCTTCTTTGTGTCCTTTGTACTTTCTTTACTTCCTGTTTCTCTTCTCAGCCAATCACAGCGATCTCTCCGACACAACGTGGTCCGATTCAACAAATGGATGAATACTGGAAATTAAATTAGAATGTTTTCAGGAGAATATCCAGTGTTAAACTAAATGTAGAATGTACAGTGTGTGTTTGTGTGATGGATGGTGTTTGTGTGTCCACTGAGATGAGAAGCCAAGGTTACAGCTCCGTCCTGCTTTCATATCAGCCAATGATCAGCTGCAACATCGATCAACAGCAAGACGCACAAGAGCAGCCGACTCAATTATTCATCTCTAAACTCTTTTGTCCCCTGTTAGCGGATCGATAGCTGCTATAATCAGCTTTCCAATGAAGGAACGTAGCACACTATACACTCAGAGCATCATAGATTATGTTGCATTAGAGGGTGCAGGGCTCAATGCGTCCAGAAATATATTAAAGACACTAAAAACTTTCTAACCATGAGGGGTTTTTAATAAATATCCTGTTGTTACCTGAATCAAAAGAGGTTAATGTCCCGGTGGCCGTTGTGTTGGAGCAATTACTTCCTGTTAAATGTTTGTTTGGGTTTTTTTTTCTCTCATGTCCTCTTTAGTTTTAGCCTGTTAGACTTGGATTTATAAAGTCATCAATGACCTTTTAAAAATAAGGAATCACAACTAAGAGAAAGGAAACTGGATCAGTTTGATCAGGAAATCAACTTCTCTGTGGAAGCTAGGAACAGCTATTCTTACCTGGGAGGCTAGGAAGAACTACTGTTAGCTAAGAGGCTAGGAAGCTGTTTAAGCTGAGATGCTAGGAAGAGTTACTGTTAGTTGAAAGGCTAGGGAGCTAGGAAGAGTTAATGATAGCCAAGAGGCTAGGAAGTTAGGACAAGCTAGTGTTAGCTTAGAGGAAGAGTTACTGTTATTCAAAAGGCTAGAGAGCTAGGATTAGCTTATGTTAGCTGAGGGGCTAAGAAGTTAGGATAAGCTAATGTTAGCCAAGGGGCTTGGAAGAACTATTATTAGCTAGGAGTTTAGGAAGCTAGAAAGAGCTACTGTTAGCTTAGAGGAAGAGTTACTGTTATTCAAAAGGCTAGAGAGCTACGATTAGCTAATGTTAGCTGAGGGGCTAGGAAGTTAGGACAAGCTAGTGTTAGCCAAGGGGCTTGGAAGAGCTATTATTAGCTATTATTAGCTCTTAGCTATTATTAGAAGAGTTACTGTTATTCAAAAGTCTAGAGAGCTACTGCTAATGTTAGCTGAGGGGCTAGGAAGTTAGGGTGAGCTAATGTTAGCCAATGGGCTAGGAAGAGCTATTATTAGCTAAGTGGCTAGGAAGCTAGGAAGAGCTACAGTTACCGTCCAATGAAGAAAACATGGTTGTTGTAAAGGGTGTTTTAGTGGCTCTGTGTTCTAATAGTTTCTTGAGATTCACTAGTTGTGAAATGAGTTCGTTGTTGGTTTTGGTCTTTAATAGAAAACACTCCATGAACTACGTCTAATTGGAGGCCAAACATTCTGCGTCCTCATCCCTCCAGGCCTCAGTAATCAGCGGTTTTTCCATTTGATTCGACTCCTGGATCCAATTTGAATGGCAGCGTGATGTTCCGGTCTCCGGTTCACGCCGAGCCGCACCTCAATTCACCTGACAAATGTGAACAAAGAGCCGGCTCCCTCCGGGTCCCTTTATCTTTCTTACTTTTAATTGGGCCACTCCATCAAAGCGGGATGTCGCGCCAATGAAACACTGTGTCATTTTAATTTTCTCTCATTAGCTTTTAAATTACTTTGCAGTCTTCCGAAGGGGAGACGAGTCATTTTTTAAGATGGAAATGAAAGAGCAACTTAGGGTAAAGGAACAAAAAAAAAGAAAAGACTCTGCTGTTATCCACATGTGGACGGTCATTTAAGACCCGAAGGAATAAGGAATAAGCTTAATTTGCTTTCAGTGCGACGCTTTCAAACGGCCGTGGCCTCTTCAGATATAATAACCATGTTGGTTTATTTCATGCAGCACAATCTAGTGTGTTTGTCAGTGATACCTTTCTCCCCAACAGTGATTCACTCCTTTAATCCCAGATCATCTGCACGTCGCCTCCTCTGCCTGGGGCCAGTGATTCCAGTGGACTTAAGGAGGCACCGGGAGGATTTTCCAACGTAGCGCCGAAGCCAAGTTTCCTCCTCCGTCTTCATCTCTAACTGGACTGTTCCATGGCTTTATAAGCCAGGTGGGTTTAAACCTAACAGCAGACAAAGAAAACCCAATCAAACACATCAAATCAGAGTCCACGTGTTCAGAAGTGTTTCCATCGATGTGATTAGTTTCTATAAATCAGGGATTTGTCTCGTGTTTGTGTTGAAGTGTGTGATGACAACGGATCAAAGGAGCTTTGTGAGGAGCTCAGATATAAAGAGTTGTTGTTCCTGCTCATCAGGCTGGAAAAGGTTCCACAACCATCTGTAAAGAGTCTGGAAGCCACAAATAATCCACAGAGAGTCAGACAGATTGAAGACGACTGTTCCCCTCCACAGGAGTGGTCCACCAACAAACATCACTCCATCATAGTGGGAGAGGAACCAGAGGAACCCAGGGGAACTTCTAAGCAGCTAAACTGGCTAATGCTGGACAATTAGCAGGGAGGCTAATAAGAGCTAGTATTAGCTGGGAAGCTAGGAAGAGCTAATAATAGCTGGTAAGCTAGGAAGAGCTAGTATTAGCTGGGAAGCTATGAAGAGCTAGTATTAGCTGGGAGGCTAATAAGAGCTAGTATACGCTGGGAAGCTATGATGAGCTGCTATTAACTGGGAGGCTAATAAGAGCTAGTATTAGCTGGGAAGCTAGGAATAGCCAGTATTAGCTGGGAAGCTAGGAAGAGCTAATATTAGCTGGGAGGTTAATAAGAGCTAGTATTAGCTGGGAAGCTAGGAAGAGCTAATATTAGCTGGGAGGCTAATAAGAGCTAGTATAAGCTGGGAAGCTAGGAAGAGCTAATATTAGCTGGGAGGCTAATAAGAGCTGCTACTGTCTGGGAGCTGAATCGCGCTGATCAGTTGGTTTAAACTTTATCCTCAATAGAAATATTTCCATATTTAAATGTTCAGATGAAGATCTTCCTCTTCTTTGTGTCCTTTTTACTTGACACCGTTTTGTTTACTTCCAGAGGAACCCGGGGGAACTCGTAAGAGACTAAACTGGTTAATGTTGCAGCTTAAATGTTAGGGAGGGTTAATATCTACAAAGACGTTTCCTGTACAGTTGTGATTTATGGATAAACTTGCTACTGAAACCACGTTAGCTTCAGTACTAGGCTGTAAACATGTCTATCTCTGCTGTAAAGTTGGACGTGATTCTAACATGAAAGTCTACGGGGATTGACTCAGTCTGGAAGAGCTACGTTTAGCTAGAGGATGAATTCATCATCTCAGCTCAGGACACCCTGGTTTGAACTCTGAAACGCGTGGGTGTTGATTTTCCTTTTTAAAAAACAGTTCTTTTCGCTCAGAGCCAGAACAGGATGTGTCATCACTTCTTCCGAGCTCACAATTTAAGTCAAACAACGGGACGTGCTGCAGGAAAATGGAAAAGGCGCCGAGCTCTTATTCCATTTCAGCAAAGCGACTTTATAACCCGACACTCGTGCTTTACACCGAACGGCCATTATCACGCTTTCAAAGTTCCCAACAGCTAAAGCTTTTCTTTTTTTTTTTGTTCTGCACCAACCTACTTTCTCCTCTTTCCTTTTCATTTTTTTTTTCCAGCCGCTCGTGTCCTGCTGCTTGGATTGAAGCGTCATGAGTCCAGTTGTTCAGGGTGTCAGCGGTTTCGCCAATTACAGCGAAGGGGAGCAGCCAAGTCTACAATTAGACTGAGAGAGAAACGTACCTGTCAAATCACAAACTGTACTTTAACATAAAAGCCACAGCTGTTACACGGGACACATGTGCACCTGAGGATTCAGTCAAAACAGTCGGAGTAGCTGCAGTATTATTTACTGCAACGTGCACAGAGCCTCATAATAAGTCTAATAATGGAGGCTGGTCACGGTTTAATCATTTAATGCAAGAGTCTGCAACATTTTTCAGACCAAAGACTTCAAACTGATGAGACCTCCTACCTACTATATGTGTTCTATGTTTAACTCGGCCTAGTGCCATTTATAAATATACATTATTATTATCATTTAGCATTAAATATTAAGCTAATCAAATAATACACAGGTTCAAATATTATTTTTTTTTATTTCAAACGTGGCTCCTGTATCACTGAAGTGTTGACTGAACGATCTTCTACCTCCATTTATCCCTTTACTAAAATATGACAGATTTATTCTAAGATATATATATATATATAAAAAAAATGGCTAATCAACCAAAGGTTTTGCGACCCCCTTGCAGTACCTCCGCGGACCCCTGTTGAAGGCCGATGATTTAACGCGTTAAAGATCTAAAAATCTTAATTGATCTTAACTTTTATTTAGTCTTTGTTGGATCAGACTTTACAGATACAAGAAAGAAGTAGCGGGAAGATGGTTGGCCATTTTAGTTCAATGCTAATCCATTAGCCACTCTGTTGTCAAATACACGTCAGTTAAAAGTCAGTGGTTAATAACTAGTAAAATATTTTCTTCTTCATTTTTGTGAGCTAAATTATTTATCCTGGTCTGCAAGTCTTCTCCAGCGACTGGAGTCCATCCATACCACCCAAAAGTGACTGGAGCGAGATTCAGATCAGCACTAGGAATCATATTTGTGACAAAATGTGATGTTTTATAAAAGGCAAAAGACAAAGCAGCCAGTCTTTAAGATATAAGTTAGAGTTAAGTTAGAGTTTAGTCCTTTAAACCTGGTAGAAAGTCTGGATCATAAGCAACACGCCAACGTTTGTGAAGGCCGGATATGGTCTATTATTGGTGTAGATTTACCTTTTTCGTCCAACAAATTTCCTAAAATTGGAAAATATTTCCAATATAGTGAAATAAAACCAAAGCAAAAGTCATGTTTGAGATACTGGTTCCAGAAAATCACCAAAATGAACCAACTTCCTGTCCAGTGACTAAACTAAAACTGTCTCAGAAGAGTCTGACTCTAACCTGCTTCTTCAAACATTAAAACATCTTCCCAGGATTTATGGATTCTCCTAAACAACCGTGTGCTAAATAATAATAATGATAACTGACAGGTGAGCTTCTGAATCCAGGAGGTGATTAGCCTAGCTTAGCATCAAGACTGGAAGCAGTGAGTCTGGCTTCGTCTAAACCTGAAGAGTTTCCACTGATTACGTCTGTTTTTAAGGAGCAGTAAAATCTGTTTCCTGACGATCAGTGGATGTATTTATTATTTTTTTTGTCCAGATGTTTTCCTTCCACCGAGCCCCTCGTTATCTGATAATCATGAGCAATCAGCAGCAGGAGAAGAAAAAGAAGAAGAAAAAAAAAACAAACTGAGATTGATCCGGTCCCGATTGACCGATGGAGCAGCAGAAGTAAGAATCAATATCGTTTAGGCTCATTAACTGTTGTTGTTTCCAGCTGATGGATGGACAGACCTGCAGCCTCCAGGTCACAAGTTCAATCCCCTGTGCTGCCTCTTTGTGTCGGTGTGTGTGTGTGTGTGTGCGACGCGGCAGCAAACGTGTTAAAAATAGCTCCTCGCGCGCCGTCAGCGATATAAAGGCGGCGCTATGAGCCCCGTGACGTTTGGACGTCTTCCCGTCGTCTCTTTGAGAATCTGTCCACATACATTCTGTCCTGGTTGAAGTGTGTCGGTGCCAGAGAGCAGGTGGCCGACTGTCAGACAGACGAAGGCGACCGGCTGCGTGGAAACGAGGAGGGAAAGAAGTGAGTCTGGACGAGCAAATCGTGAAATACTTGGTGCGTTGCATTAAAAACAGCCTGTGTTGGGATCTTAGTGTAGAGCAGAAGATCTTAGTCTCTTTTGGTCCTGGACAATATCAAACCGCATCCAGAATCTGTCCAGAGATACATAAGTCATCTCGCAGAGGACCTCACGTAGAAAACACACAGAACAGAAACACTTTCTCTGGAGCAACGTGTTCAACGCGTTAAAGCCAGAAACCACAGGTCAACGGGGTAAAGTTTTTAACCAACAGACATCACAACAAAACCTCTCCAGCTGATTACTGACAGAAATACAACATTTTTTTGTATTACAAGTTTTATGTGAATTTTATATTTAAATATGCAAATGAGGGGTTATCTACTTAAATATGCGCTAATTTGCTTTCAATTCCAGAACAGAAATCTGAATAATGGCTAAAGAGAGGTTTCAAATTCTTGTTTCATTCTGTTAATGTTTTACATTTACAGGTTTTTTTTGGATATCTCTTATTATCTCTTCATAAATCACAAAATACTGTCACCTGTCCCCCAAAAAACAACAAAGAAAATCTAAGTCTGCCATGTTTGTTACCTGTACAACGTAGTTAGGAATAAAATGTGTTTGGTTTGTGTAAGAGCTACTGAAGTGGAGATTTCTTCATTTCACTCATTTTATAGATTTACATTGTAAAATCTTTTATATTTTTATTGGAAACCACTATGAACCAAAACCAAATCTACTCAAATCCTCCAAAACATATAATCACATCAACATGTATAATATCAAAATATCAGATTAAATTTTTTAATAAGTTCATTAAAGTGTGAAACATGGATGTTGATCCAGTGACGATCGTTTTTTAAATGTCCCTCTCAGATAAACTCAGACTAGAGGCATAAAATCTGGTCACGTGACGCTTTCGAACCAATCACATTGTCAGAAATCGACACCATCCAGTGAGAGTTTGAGTTTAGCTCTGATCGGCCTTTCCACTTTCATGATTGGTCGCCAATAAAAAAAAGGATGTGACTATATTTGGAGCTGACAGATTTCTTCAGCAGATAAAGAGCTTCACAACAGTTCCTCATATACCTGGTAGAGACGAGGCTACAGAGCTAAGAGCCCGTTTATAAAGCTTTTAGTGAATTTAGGAGTAAATCAGAGATGCAACACAGACAGAGTGAAATGAAATGAACACATGAATGTGCAAAAACTCTCAAAGTTGATCAATGGATGAAAAAAACAGTTTTTGCTGCTAAAGTGGAAAAAAATATGCAAATAAAACAGAAATCTGAGGCATGAGAGTGGAATAAATAAAAGGTTTAAAGAAAGGCAGTTTCTTGAAGACGCTTCTTCACTTGGTACCGTGTCCTGATTTCTGGGAATCTCCACCGACATGAGAACAGAGGCTCGGGATTTATTTGTTTTACTGTCGAACCAACGCCCAAGAAAATGAAACTGCAGCTCCTGGACGTGATGGACTCATCAGATTAACGTGAATAAATACAGAGAAATCCGTGAAAACACAATGATTCAGAACTCAACGAGAAGCTTCAGTCAAGATAATCTGGTGTCGTCTGTGCTCACGTACGTTCATAATTCTGGATAAAGGCTCAAAGACACCAACACGAGGGCTGAGCTATGACCACATGTATGTCACGGTATTTTTTATTTTCTTTCATGCAGGTGTTCACAACGTTTTTTACTGGTTAAGAGAAGAATTAATGCAGTAGATTGACTAAGGATGAACTATTTTACTGTGATGATGAGTAAATATTGTAGAATAATCCCACACTAGTAGTAAAACCTATTTTTTGGTTGATGTCAAATGTTTTAAAACCAAAAAAGGGGACGCTGAGACCCGACCACCCAACCCTCTGCTACCTGTTAGCTCAGGCTAACACCAGGACAGAGTCTCTCGGCAACAATGTTGCTGCCAATGGCAACGCCTTAATGTCATGTGACCTGGGCACCCTTTATCAAATTAATAAATAAATAGTCTTTAATAGACCTTTTACGTGTTTTCTTCTTGCGATACTCGTGCAGTCGTTCAGTGAAGGATGAGGCACAGATTTCCATCTCTGCTTCACATTACGACCAAAGTCACATCAAATCCGCGGCTTTAGTTAAATTTGATCCTGGCTACTGTAGGCCTCTTTCCATCCGGCTCGAGTATTAAAGACGGATTAAAGACACACATGGTATCTGCGGAGTGAGATTAAAATCATGTACGCTCTGCGGAATGAGATTAACGTTGGGTTGACAAACTGTATCAGTAAATACGCCTTTGTGTGTCGTTCGTCGATGCAAATCGGCGTCCGCTCTGAAACGCCGTTCAGTTCAGGAGATTTACCGACGCCTGCGTTTTGTTTTCAGGCCTCGTTCTGGTTTCACATCCGTCAAACTCCCGACAAAGTCTACGTGAAGGCAGTCGTTTTAATCACGGGAGACAATAAATCAGCTCACGAATGAGAAGATCTTCCTGTCTGAAGTCGGAGGAGGAGGAGTCCAATCCATCTCCTCCAACTTTCAATGTTTAGTTAAACTAATGTTCTTCTGGTTTAAGCTTCGTACTTACAGAGGTGCAGGTTATACTAGAGCAGGATAGATGCTGTGTTTTTACTGTTTTATCTAATTTACAGAAATAAATCTTGGGGACACTTTCATTTTCTAGCTGTGATTAATAAGAAAGTGGCAGCTTCCAGGATACCTGCTGAAGAAATTAAAGTAAATCTAAGATTTCTTTACTGTATTTCAACCACTACAGAGAAAAGAATAACTCTGCATCACCTGGATAAAACCTCCAACCACCCAGAGACATTTAGATGGAAACTAGTTCAACTCCGCGTTTCTCAGACGAAGTGTACGACCACATTAAGCCCCGCCTACAAATAATCTGATTGGCCCAACAGATTTCCTCCAGCAGTAGAGTGCGCTGGTCTGGTTTCTAAGCTACTAGAACGATGCTGAAGTTAGACTTACTGCGGAGGCTAACTTCAGCGTCGTGCTACTAGACCATTAAATTTAACCGAATGAACCATTGACTTCCACTTTCTCTGAAAACGTCAGCAAACACGTCACAAATCTTGAGTTGAAAACTTCCACTTGTGAGGTTGTTGATGCCACTAGAGGGCGCTCTCATTTAAAGGCAGCGATCAGTGTAAAGACGGAGAACACTGACAACGTTAACCTTCACCCCCTCCACCAAACTACGTTCAGCGGGAGGTCACTGACTCTGTGGACGCTCTCTGACCGAGGGACATCGGTTAGATTGATGTCGTGTCACCGTTAGTCAACTTTAATTTGATTCATCTTTACATTTGAGTCTCTGCTGATTGAATCGCGTCCTCACTCACTTTGTTTTCAGCCCTGAGCTGATTTGAGGCCGGTGAAGAAGCACTGGAGCAAACCGAAGCCCTTCCTGCTCCTCATGACCTCGTGATGCCGCAATTCGGTTAAAAGCCTCCAAATCCTTCCATTAACAGCCTCCCGCTCATCTCTGATTGTTTTTGTTTAATTATCCAGCAGCTAAAGGTGTTCATCATCCATCCATCCATCAGCCGTGCTCCTGGACGTCTCTTACGGGCGCTGGTTGTCCTGTGATTTCTGTCTTCATAGCCTCAGTTTTGTGTTTTGGACTCAAACATGTGAAAGGCATCTGCTCTGATCTGGTTAATTGCATCGTGAATCATCTCCAAAGCCCTCGAGACGTTCGTGTTTGAACTTCTGCTCATCGTGATTCAGTCCGTCCGTCTGAGACGCGAGATTTTAAAACCCCCTGCAGCGACAGACTTTTTCATTTTTCTGATTTAGAGTCAAAGGACTCAGAGGACGTGAAGAGATCCAAACACCAACGTCTGAAACTCAACAAATCCTTCAATACCAGACATATGACACGTAACACTGGCTACATCAGGTGCAGAGCTTCTGGAGGTGGTTACGAACCATCTACTAATAAAAAGATCAAGTTGGGGGTTTCTAGGAAGAAGTAGAAAAACAAAGATGAACCAAAGATGGAATTAATGAGGACAGAGACGATGGAGATGTGGAGACATCTTGGTCGTCTTCCAAGACTCTAAACATTCAGGACATGGAGACAAACATGGAGGAGGAGATACTTCTTCTTGAATTGTGTAGGTCGTCAAATTATATATATTATATATTATATGGAACAGCAGCATCTTTCTGAACCAATCAGAGCTCTGGACACGAGTTGTGTTTGAGTAAATGATGCAATATGTCATTTTCTTCTGGTTTCACTGATGAAAGTCATTATAGGATTCAACCAACACATTTTCTTCAGGGTGTGGGAGTGATTCCACTTTTGACTTAGAGTGATTCTGACTTCAGTGATAGAAACTTCACAGTCTTGGCTTTAAAAAGAGACTAAGACCATGAATGAGCTCCAACATGTTCATCAGCAGCATTCAGTTACTTTGGGTTTGTCCTAAAAAGGCGGGAATGATGAGAGGCTAATAAAAAGGTGATGAAGTAGGAAAACGAGGAAAATGAACCCCACTGATGAGGAGCAAATGTCAACAAATTGAAAAGTCCTAAAGCGTTGAAGAACTAAACCATCCCAGCAGGTTCATGAGGTGTTTGCGTCTTCCTGGAAACATGTCATTGTGTCTTTTGTGTCTTGTTGCAGCTCGTTTCCATATGTCCGGGTCCATTGATGACCAACGACACCACGGCTTTACCACAACATGCAAGATGGCGGCGACCATATCCCCAGACTTTAAGCTTCACTTTGGTCCGCAGCAGGAAGATCTGGACACATAATCAATTTCTTTCTGTATAATCTTCAGTCTGCACTCAACACATCGATCCCGGCTTCATTCATCCTCCTCAAACACTCAACAAGCAACTTGTCTCCATGTCCAACATCTTTCCACCCCTGTCAACACGTCCCTGATGAAGATGGAGAGGAAGACCTGGGCCGAACAATAATTGCCTGAGACGTTTAATTAGCCGTGAAGGAGGCTGAGACAAGAAAAAGAAACAAACACAGAATCGTGACGAGCCGCCTGATGTCCGGGGTGAACGTGTTGTGCAGACATCGGGTCGTACGAAGCAGCTGTTGTGATGAGATCTTCATCCTCCTCCTCATCCTCTCGCCGCTTTCTTTTTTTGCGTCTCTAATTAAACAAGTGACATTTGAAGCAGAGCCCCAGGTCGACGGAGGACTAACCCTCTCCTTCCTCCCTCGTCTTCCCTCTGCGTGCATCAATCACGGGTCCAGCCCCCCGGGCGTCCCCCGGGTCTCTACGCGGCGGTCCGATGCCGAGTGTCAGATGGTCTGGTAATGAGTTGTTATTGTGCGAGTCGATGTGTACGCGCCTCCCCGATGAGCCGGCGTCACCCCGAGGATAATGTTTCATTGATTGCGTGATCGATGGCTCATGCGAGGCGCCGAGGGTGTCGTTGCTGGGTGTTGAGTCGAGCGCCGCGTCCCGTCATCTGGTCCTTAATGCCTTCACGGCCTCCGGGATACGCAGAGTTCAGACGCCCATTAACAGATTATATATTTTTAAGAAGTAGAAGCGCTCCCTGCAGATAGAGGACATTAGGAAGGAGGTTCAGTTCATGGTTCTTCTCTTCTTACAGATGTGCTTTTTTTTCAGGATCCAGGAGATGTTTCAGCTTTCTTTGTTGGATAACTCAGCTAATTCTGGTTCTGATAAGTTCATGTTTTTCTGTAAGGCCATAAACACCAGTGGTGGGGTTTCCATAGAGCTCGTCATCCATTAAAAGTGTTTTTACCCGAAATGAAATGAAAATAACCCCCAAAAGGCTGAAAACAAGTTAAACTGGAGAAACTCTACAAGTCCAGGTTTTTCTTGTTTTTTTGCTGATACACGACGACTTGGACGACTGGAAACGTTCACAGACACAAAGTTCCACTCGTATCTAGACATAATGAAGCTTCACAGGTTCATGGCGTAACACCAACGTATATTTTCTACCAGGTCATTTGATGTTCTTTCCCTTTTTTTCCCAACAACAACATCATGGCTCCTCCCCATTAGCATGCTAGAAGGGTTAGCCTTTAATGCTGGGAACATGCATGGACTTCACTAAGGTGGTACGACACGTGTTTTAAAATATCTCACCACATACATAGGTGCTGATAAAATATCATTAATGTAAATTTTACAAGATAAAATCCAAACTACTGATTTCTCATAATTGGAATTTAGATTTTTATTTCAAATTGTTGAAAAGGTTAAATTTGAAATTGTGATTTTAGATTTTCAACCTCATAATTTTGACTTTGTTATGATAAAAGCTAAATTAAGGATTCTTTGAGTTTTACAGGTCTTATATTGTAATAATAGTTTTTATGCCTCAGGTCTCCACTGCTTTTTTAAGATGTTTTCTTTGTTGGATTTTTACATGAACTCAAAAACAGAACATTGACTAATTTCAGCTAAACTGTCTCCAGAACCTCTGAACTTGAGTTGTATCCTCCCGTTTAATCTGTTTCCTGTCTAAGTCTCACTCTATTTTGCAGCATCTCAGAATACAACCATGATCCATTCAGATGTCTGTTTATCTAAAAGTCTGATTTCAGTAAAAGTTTTTTTTTTTTTTTAAAAACTGAACGTCCATCATCCACCTCCATCCTGACGCCACGCACCAAACAGACCTCCACCACCCAACCACAACCAGGAGTACAGAACCATCTCTTTAAATGATGTCTCCTTTGGTTGTGTTTCCTCTCCAGGCCCAGTCTGAACCTGGATAAAGACCTCGTCTCCAAGGACTTGTCCTGGCTCACAGCCCAACACACCGGCGTCCAACATCTGTGGGCTTCAAACATCCCTGAGGTTTCCTGGTCCCGTAACAGGTCTCATTTATAAGACAGTTTTCATGTGATCTGGAGGAACATCTGGTCTTTGTGTTCCCGATGTCGTTCTGATCCAGTTGCTGGTTGATCCTCATCAGGCTTTGGATTCTCATCACTCATTTCTCTGTCCACTCTCCTCATCCTGCCTCGTGACCGATCCTCCTCCTCCGTCCTACCAACCTCTGTTCATGGAAATGTAGCCTGAACCTCCCATGACTAGTGTGTTGACGACCAAACCTGAAATGGGTGGAAACTGTTTGGACTTTTGGGGATTTTTGAAGACTTTTCAACCAAGTCTCCATCTCTTAAAGACTGTGGATGACGTATGTGACTTGAGTTTGACCACAGTCTCCACTGAATGGTCTTTTAAAACTGAAGAAGATCCAGCTTGTTTAAGTTGGATAAACCAGGACCTGGTTGAACCTTCACAGACGTCCTCCTCTATACAGTCCTGTCCTTTTCCACATAATTTTCCTTCTTTGTTCTGTTTATTATTATCTTTCATTGGGCTCAAACTGCTTTGTCAGGACATCACCTTTTCCCCTTCGCAGATTTAATTAAAGTTTCCTTCATTACTCATCCTGCCTCAGACTCTTCTTTCCTCCTGTTTGGACCAAAAACATCGAACTGCGTCCATCCAAACGTTTGCTCGGCTAATTTAGCTTCCACCCTTAACAACCTTACCTAATGGCATCTTATTTGCAGCCCTCCTCCTAATTAGCTTCATTCCGGGTCCTCAGTCCATTACGGAGCCATGGAACTCATCATTCTTCTTCTACGAATCCTGATGAAGAGTCTAATGAGTCAATTGGGGACTTTCCTGTTTTTGTTTTTTGGTCATGCTTCTCGACATCTCCAATTAATTAGGAGACATGAGTAAAGAATGTGAGGAGGTTTTATTATAACTTTGTGTAGTGTCTCTGAAAGTCTAAGGTCTGTACTGACATTTCCTTCGGTGTCAAATGAATGAATGAAATCTGAATGTTCCACAGAGAAAGGAAACAATCGTCAGTTTAACTATGATGCCTTTATTTTTTAGATATATACTTTATATATATAAAGAAACGTGGTGTTGAGGATTCAGACAGAGGGCAGCAGTCTGTCTCAGCAAAACGCCTTGTTCTGCCAACGCGCTCGCTTCCTGCCCAGTGTAATTCAGAAGTGAAAGGTCACGGCCATTTTATTTAACCTCCTGTCAATGAGTCACTGCACAGGGAGCTAATGCACACACACAGATAACTCCTGTTTCTGTCCCTTGACCTAATATATCATCTAACCCTAAAACCAAGCAACTTTTAATCCTTAAAACAAAATGGTCCAATGACCCCGTGCATTTTTGTGCATAAAAAAGTAGCAAACCGGAAATTGTTTCATGCTATAGCTCATTGTTCTAAACCTTTAACTTCAGGTTCCCGTCTCAACACAAACTCTAAACAAACAAAAACGACGGTGAGAGAGATTTAGGGCAGGAAACGCTGCACAGACAAACGGGACAGAGATTCTGTGAGAGCTCATTTTTCAGATGTTTTTTACTGGAGTCATCTCTCACAGATGTGAATTTCCCTGCAGGATCCGGCGGCCGATCGATGCAGGAGGAGACGGCGAACGGCTCCACAACAGAGCATCAAGTTGAAGAATCTGCGGAGGGAAATATCGGCGGCGCTCAGCTTCGGCTGATGAACGACCGCGAGCTCCTCGTCCTCCGTCCTTCTTCCTTTTCTCTCTCTGCGCATCCTGTTCATCAAACTTTGTTCATTTTTCGTGGGACCAGAGGCTGACGTCAACCTTTCTGTCCCGTCTGTCCGCTCAGAAAATACGACCTCAACTTTTGAGCTGCGTCAGCAAAACGGCCGGACAGGAAAACCAGTTTTTGGCCCATGCATCAAACGAATCCAACCAAGCTCCTCTGTCTCCTCTGATGGTTTTATCAGAACATGTGAACCCAGAGTGAGTCACCTCTCAGATCAATCCAGAAACACTGAATGAGCTCAGAGTTCATTATTCGGTTTGATGCAGGAGGCTGTTCGTCTTCGTCTCTCTCCTGTTTGCTCTGTTTCACACGATGAATAACTCAGCTAATCCTGTTACTGATAAAACTCATCATGTAACAGTTTAATGGTCGTGTTCTTCTGTGAGGCTGTAAACTCACAGCTGCACCAATGGTGGCGTTTCCATAGGAGTCGTCTTCTCTTGGCTTGTTTTTTTTTTTGTTGTTGTTGTTTTTTTTTTTAAATATACGATGACTTGGTCGATTGAAAAACCTTCACAGACACAAAACACCACTCGTATCAAGGCATCACGAGATGAGATGTTACAATCCGTTGAGCCAAAATCCCAGACGAAACGCATTTAGAAACCCAGTCCAACTGAAACCAGCAGGCTAGCAGTCAGCTAGCAGCTAACTAGCCTAGCCAAAGGCAGCAGACAGTATGCAGCACATCACTGGGGTTCATCAACTGTTATGCTAATGTACATTTGTCCCCAAGTCATTCGATGCAGGATGTTCTGTTCTCATGACTACTCCCCATTAGCATGCTAGCAGGTTAGCATTTAAGGACTTAATACAATACATATTATGTAGTAGACATAAAAAATTGTGTCTTAAAAAAAGAAAGATAATAGAAAATCCAAAATGTGTATTGTGTATGTAATTATGTATTTTGGGACTTTTTTGTTTCCTGAAATGACTTTTATTCTTAAAATGTTGAATTTGAAATTGTCTCATACTTTTGACTTTGAAATTCAGATTTTATATGTACATATTGATTTAAACTATAAACTCTATTTTGTTCTAATAAAAACTAAATTAATGATTGCTTGAGTTTTACAGGTCTTATTTATATTGTAGCTTTTATTGCTGCACCTTTTTATGCTTTTATTTTTATGCTAACGATGCTTTACTTTCCAAACTTCCTTTCATATTAAGTGACCTCATGCCACTCTTACTTTGTGAGTTTTGCTTTATAATAAGAGGTGATTTGCTGCATACGTCCACAGAGACGTACGGGCAGCAGGATGGTGAAGGTGATGAGTTTATTCTGGGGAAGGAGGAGGTGGTGGAGGCCTGAAAAGTAACTGGAGTGTGAAACAGGATCACTTCTACTAATGCATCAATCACAGTAAATGACTCGGGGTTTGTCACATAGTTTACAGGAGCTGTATGAAATGATGTCCAGCCACAATATATTATAAAAATAAGAATTTGTGAAGGAAAATAATCAACCTGATGTAAATAAAGACGTCTGAGTGATAGAACTGGTTGTTGTTGATTCGCTTTATGTTCACATTTGACCAAATCTGGGCCATTTGAATGGTTTTAAAAGGACCTGATGTTAAATCTCTGTATCACATTATAAACTGCACCAGTCTGTCAGTTCATTCAAGAAGCAAACAAACCATTTGTCATTGGACCAATGATGATCCATCCACTTCCATAATGTTTGATTTTATCTCCTCTGAATTAATTAGTTCATCTTTTATAACTATGATTGATTTTTCTTCTGTAGCTGAATGGTGTTAATTCAGTTATTGTTTATGTTGACTGTGTGTTTCTGTTTTTATTATGTGCTAATAAATACGTTTGAATAAAAGCATCTCAGGCTACATGAATCTTTGCTGAGTCCCAACTGTAAAGCTGGAATAATTTAGTTTTCAGACACTTTCCTCTTTATATTCCTATTAATATGAATCACATTGTCATTTCATGGGTGAAAAAAAAATAGTTAATTCCAACTCTTTGAGCCACAGTGTCCAACAATACATTCACAATCAGATGAGAGAATTATTGTGATTTTATTTATTATTATTAAATTTATTCAGAATATTCAATTAATACAAAGCCTCCCACCTGACACCAAACAAATTCCCATCACAAAACTAAAATAAAAACCTGAGGAATCAAACAACAAAATACAGGGAAAATAATAACTCAGGTTGTGTCTTAAAACCAAACTAAACCAGAGTCATATTTATTTATTGTTATTTACAGAGGTCAGAGGTCAGAGGTCAGGACCTGAATAGTGGAAGTGTGGTGGTGAGATGGATGGAGGAGTCTGGGGTGGATGGATGGGTCAACAGAACTTTTATCTTTCAAACCTGAAGCTACATTAGTTGAAACAAGCCTCATAATGAAATCCACAGTTTTCTGGTTTGAGTTATTTTAAGAAGCGACGCTGCTGATTTTATCCGTGAGCTGGAACTAGAAACATGAACCCGACTCCGGTTTCACCGCGGATGTAACGCGCTCCGATAAAGCAGAACGAGCCGGTTAAATCCCTGAAGCTGTTTTCTGGACAGAGATGCAGCAGGTCAACGTCTATTTCTGTCCACGGGACCAGAGCCGGCGTCTAGACGCTCTGACCCCAAACATCATCGTACCTCAGGTCCAGAGTCACCTGTCACCACATGCGCTGTTTCACTTTTGACTTTTTACCAATTCATTTAATCTGATTTAAAAAATTAAATGGTTGTTACATTTTTTCTTTACTTTCTTTAGACTTTTTATGGCTTCATTGACTTTTTTACTTGATCATCAAGTTAAAGAAACAGTTAATTTTTTATCGTTATATATGCGTAGAGGAGGAAAATGTCATGTGGTCTCTGTACTATAAGACTGGCAAACACAACAGAAACAAGGTATTAAAAAAACACTAAAATAAAATGAAATAAGATTAAGAAATAAAAAAATTATAAATTAAACATGCATAATATCAAACAGGGCTACACCACCTAGTAACACGATGATATAAAAACTCATTGACTGAAGGTTTATCACATATAACATCATGACTTGGATTTTCTATCTCAAATTATTGTTATTTTTATTGTGAAATTGTCTTTTGAAGATTTTCAACCAATTCTGTCTTTGTTCAAATTTCAAGATTTTAACTATTTAAGAGTTAGTTGACGTTTAGTAAGTTAAAGTAATCGGAAAAATACCTTTTCTGACGTTTTATCCCGTGAATTTAAATGAATCAGTGTGAATGTTTTATTTTGTAGTTTTTATTATCCAGCAGCATCGTGTTGTTTGTAGAGGAAAGTAGAGTCTCTGTGTTTGGAGGTTAATCAAATTAAACAGGAGAATCTGGTGATCGGCTCCAAACTCGATAATGCAGGAAATGAAGGGAGACGATGAAGGCAGCGAGGCGGACGCGACCCGTTTTTAATTTATTAAACTGACGATTAAAGCTGCATCAACACACGGTCGACTGCTTTGATTCCAGCCGAGCTCAGAGCGAGACGTTGTCCTCCAGTCGTCCCTCCAGGTTTAACTCTACAGGTTTGACCCCAGTGAGACAAGGTTCAGATCTGTGGTTTTAACACTGACTTGGGTTCAGATGGACCTGCAGAGTTCAGACTAGAGACCTTGGTAGTCGACAGATTTAACTATGGAGCACAGACTCGGTGTAACCTGGAGTAGCAGTACTTGATGATGTCTGCAGGGAGGGCAACAAACTCCACACACATAAATTCAAAAAGTGACCAAAAAAAAAACACTAAGGAAGAACTTTAACAAAATAACTGTAACCCGTGTCCCATGTAGCTGCTTAAAACTGACAAATAAATGGGGGTGTTGTAGTAAAGTGGGACAGGGCCTGAGTTCGTCTGGAGCTACATGTGATAACTGTGATAATGATGTAAAATAACTTGACAGAAAGGTTGTACTTCCTCTTTAACAAAAGTTCTGTTAATCTGTTTATTTTAACTAAAATATCACCTTGGTAATTACCACACGGAAGGTTAAGTTCAATAGGAAAATGATTTATTACAGTCATAAATGTGTAACTTGTTCACCGTTGACCTTATAATATTCAAAACTCTCAAATAATTCTCTGGTACCTTTAACTCCCAAATGATCTCGGAGGAACCCGAATAGAATTTAGTCACAATGACCAGCAAACTCAAATGTCCACCAGCCCACACACACATTCACACCGGGCTTTTTATCTTAACCAAAATAAAACCGTTAAAAAACGTTAAAATGGCCGCTTCACTGGCGGTAACCAGCAGAAACAAAAAGGCGCGTGCAAAATGTAAGTGTACTCACGAGTCCTCACAGTCAGAGATGGCGATGGGGGGAGGAGCAAATGGAAAGATGGCGCGTCGGCGGCACGGGAAGGGCGCGAGCAGTAGCACGTGCGATGAACCCCGCTCAAATACAACAGCTACAGTTTCTCTCCCGCGGTCCTCACTCTTCCCTCTTATGGCAAATATCCTGAATCACACAGTTACGCTTAGTAACTAAGCTACAGGCTATTTCATGGCGAAAAACCCACAGTTTTTCTTACAGAAATTAGCATTTGCTAGCTGCAATGCAGAATAAACAGAGTGGAAGCCTACGAGGAGGCTTAGCTAAAGGCTAGCAGCAATTAGCGATTCAGCTCGGGTTTTTATAAACATTAAAAATAAACAACAGCACCTTAAAACACATGAATTTACCTGTGGCAGCTTCCAGAGTTCACCCACATCCACCACAGGACGACTCGCCGTCAGTCTTGGAAGTTTTTCCGCTGGTTTTCCTGCTCGGACGCCCAGAAAAACGCAGCCCCTGCTGGTGCGAACCTGTCGCGCGCTTCGGTGACTCTAAGCTCCTCCCACCTGAAGCACGTGCGGACTGGATCGGATGATGTCACAGACAAAGATGAGAGAATAAAAAGATGCTGCACTACTTCACAACAAACTGGTCTCTTGACGTTTCTGCCGACAAACAAAAATGATTAGATTTTTAAACTACACCCATTTTATCTCTGACTCTTTTAACTGCACATGAAAGTACAGTTTTTTAACATGTTATAATCAAACATTTTTAAAACATATTTACCTTCATGAACTATTATTTATTACAACACAAACATTTTAACCTCTGTATATGAATGAATGAATGTAATAGCCACGGGGCTACATAACTAAAAAATAAATAAAAATGAAAACCAAACAGAGTCACAGGAAATTCTTAAAATTCAGAACCATGACCCATTCTGGGATGTGTCCACACAAGTTACCTCCAGGTGTTTGGACTGTGCTCGGTCAGAGGACACTTTGAGTTGGAACCAGAGACTGATCTGATGATGGTTCACGAGAACAGACAAGAACCCAGATAGAGGAACAGGAAGAAGAAGAGTCAGAAATGCACCACAAATTAGAAGAAGAAGTAGAAGAAGAGGCGTTCATCAATGTCTCCGTCACAAACTTGCAGATTTAGTTGTTCAAACCTGACAAATTCAAACCTGGTTTACAGACTGTGGATGCACCAAATGCATTCTGGGATACGTGGCTGTACCAAGTCCACACAGGTTAAACTAAGAATGCTTTCAAAAATAGAAATAATGGTTGTTTATTTTTATCAATTTACAAAATGCCAAAACTGATTCATTAGAAAAGACAAGAACTTAGGTTCTAGGTAACGCTCTTGTACAGTTCATATATCTGAATGACCATCAAGGTGAATCTGGTGGTCGGAACCAAAATGGTGGACGCTGGTCGTTGAGACTGGTTCAACACGTCCAAAGGTTTTAAAAGTCTCTGGGTTTCATTAACATTCACGTTGCCTCATGGTGAGAGTTTGTTTTTCCTTTTCCTCCACGTAAACCCACTTCGTATTTACTGGAGGGCTGCGGCAGCCTCACAGTTTGTTTCTCGGGCCTCAGCCAGGCCGCTGACTGTGCGTCGGATTCCCTCTCAGCTGCTCTGGCACATTGTTGGTCGTGCAGCCGAAGCCGTTAATTATGGCAGCCAGTTCACAGTTTTGATAGCAGGGCTCTGGCGCTCGGCGACGTCCCAACTGTCAGTTTAATCACAGAGCGAGGTCGACGACACCGGCCGGCGCTGGCTGGATGGCTGGCTGGATGGATGACTGGATGGCTGGCTCTCCTCTCCTCTCGCCTCGACGCTGCATAAAATATCAAGTCCCCGCAGTTGCTTCAGCCGAAATTTAACCCGAAACGAAGAAGCAGATGGAAACGACGATAAACTGTAATTAGGGCTGACATTAAAACACGATGTGAGGTTCGTGTTGAGAGCCTTAAAACCATGATTTCAAGTTCAAGTCACCGTCTTTTATCCGTCTGCCTGAGCTGGAGACGTTCTGCTCATGTTTAAAGTAAAAAAAAAGCTCCAATGTTTCGCTCTTCACCAGGTAAAACAGAACAATGGGAGATCTTTAAATAGGTAGGTGGTCACATGGTCTCACAACCGATTCCACTTCCACATCGGGGGAAACACAAGATTGGAAATCGCGCTAACGTAACGGTGCTATTAACACGTCCACCTCGGGATTTAAAACACGTCAGGTCAGACCATCGTACGTTTTTGTAGCTCGGCACCTGCACAATTTGTGCTCGTGTATGTTTGTTGGTTCTTTGTGTTCATTTCTTTTTATTTATTTTTTTTAAGACAATGACATTATTTTCTGTTCAGTAATATATATTTTATTAATCCAAGAGTTCATTGTCTCTCGTCTTTTGAAACAATAAATAAGAAGGAATTAATCTAATTAATATTATTTTCTTTGTCACTGTGATTATATGTGTATATGTAAATATGCACATGTGTGTATATTACATTGATTTAATAACCTTTGGCTTCTTCCTGCTCCTTTTGAGCATAAAATGTGTTAAATTCTGTTGTTTTACTTTGAGCTGTTGTCTTATGACTATTATCGTTTGTTTGCTTTTTTCTTTTATTCTGTGGTCAAATAAACTTTCTTTCTTTCTTTCATTATTTATTTCTCATGGAAAACACAGCTCAGATGAGTAGCTTGGTAACGTTTGCGGCTCACGTCGCATCTTATTTCGTGATCTTAGCATTTAATGCTAGTTAGAGACGTGGGCTCATTTCGATTGTCAAACTTTATTATGAGAAGCTAACGACATTTAACAGGGTTAATGAAAAAGACAACAGAACAGGGTTGTCTGTGATTTTCATGTCTGAGAATCAGTGTTTCAATCCTTTGATGGGACGTTGATGAGCTAAAACTAATATCTGGAGATAAAAACTATGAGTAGAAGTTATTTGGGAAAACTGTCTTTAAAACTGCTGAAATGTGGAAGTTGCTACGAATGAGTCATAAAATACTTAACTAGTTAAAGGAAGTTATTGATTTTTACTGATGTTGACAGTAGGTGGCTAATGGATTAGCATTTAGCTTTTAGCTACGTTTATGTCCATAAATGTAGCTACTAGAGTGAATGATTTTCAAGCTTCGAGGCTGCGATTCATCGTTCAAGATGAATAAGATTAATGAGATGTCGTTTTGCTTCTGAATGTGTTCACCATTAATGGAGGAGGTACTGTAGGAAGGTCGCAAAATCTTTGGTTGATTAGGCATTTCTAATAAAGGGATAATTGGAGGCGGTACTGGCACCCTGCTGCTGCACATGTTTGAAATAAAATTAAAACTGAATGCAAAATGAAAATAATAAAGTATATTTGTGAATAGCACTGGGCTATAGAACACATATAGTATCAGTAATCTGTTTGGGGGCGGCCTGGTCTAAAGACAACATATAAAATAGTCACTAGAATAATTAATGTTGTCAGTTTGACTAAATATAATGATTAAATTATAGTAAATTAAAGTCTAAACCCAGATCTAAAGTGTGACTACTACGACTACGTGAGTAAATCAAAGTTAAGTGTGACGTGTTGAACCCGTGTTTCCAGAGAATCTAAACTCATTAGTGTGGAGGTCGTCCTGACATTAACTATGGTAGGAAACGTCCTGTTTCTATAAAGTGTTCCTCCAGCAGACGGAGCAGGTGTTGGTCGGGTTTATTTTCTGAACAGCTGACTCCACAATATGGCATTAAACGCTTCTCGGCTCCACTCGAGGCCGAGACTCGGGACGTGGCGTGAAATCAGACGGCAGCTCTTCATCTCCATCTTGTTTAGCTTTTGTAAACTGCTGTCGGTGTTCAACCCCCCCCACCCTCAACACACACACACACACACACACACAGACACACACACACACACACACACACACACACACTGGCTGCTCCCACAGGGTTTCGCACACAAACACAGTCTGCATTACGAAGCCTCATTAATGGACCATTTCTGTCTGTGTCGATTTGATGTGTGTCGCCCGTCTGCTGTGTAGTCACCGCAAATACGACATCCTGTCCTGGAGAGGGTGGAAAATAGCTGCTCATTAACTGGCTTCTTCTCCTCCGCACACACTCGCACAGACGCATAAAACCAGCCAGACTCACACAAAGGTCTGGGGATGGTTCAGGTTTTAAATCCGGTACCGGAGTCGAACCGGTGCCGGTGCTTAAAGAATGAAAACATACAAACTTTGTACAAAAATGGCAGCTTTTTGTGACGTGCAAGTCGAACAGAATGTTAATTTAATTAATATAAACACACCAATATAAACTAAATAATAAACCAGTATTGTCGGGTCTGTCCGGCATCAGAGACGCTACATTTCTGGTCTTTTAATAAAATGCTGTGTTGGTCAGATGTTGAACCTAATTCCAGGCTTAGAGGCTAAGCTAATTAAAAACTCACAGGCACCAAATGAAGCACCCAGATCAGTCTGATTATTAGCGTTAGCATTATGGTAGCTAGTGTCGGTACCCATCCCTACGCACATGTTTATTCTAGGAGGATTCATACGTGGGAATATTTGCACTTCCCAGATTTGTCTCATGATTCAGTCTGAGAGAATCTTAACTTGTCAACAGCGGCTTCTTGAAGATGACTGTATATAAATACAGGCAACACGTCCCCACTTCCTTTCATTGGTCCAAACTGATTTTCCCAGGCGGCGCCATCTTTGGAGTCAGACGGTCGGAGGGCGGAGCCACGAGATCGATGTTGTTTAATAACTTTCACCAGTTACAAGGAAATGTTGCATCACACACTGTGCTTATCTTTTTTACATTTTTTTGCAACTCTCATGGCACCACTGCACAGCGCGGTTGGTATGGCAACCAATAGTCGCCATGTCACGTCCTGTTTCTAACAAATAACTAAATGAAACAAAACTTCTCTGAAAAATGACACATACATCAACATTATATTGACTACCTGAATGAAAGAAACCATCGTTGAAGAAAAATATTTGATGTATATTTTAGTGTTTTAGTTTGACCCAAGTCCCACCCACTAACATTAAAGGGGTGGAGCTTACGGCCTATACTACAGCCAGCCACCAGGGGGAGCTCTACTCACTTTGGCTTCACTTTAGAGGAGCTGTTCCTCCGTCCATCTTTATATACAGTCCATGGTCTGAACTCTCATCCAGGAACCTTCGCTTTTAGTGTTGAAAACTGTCAATCAGATCGTTTGAGGGCGGAGCTTAATGTGGTGATGGACAGAAGAGTAACGGTGGTCATGCACGTCCTCTGAGAGACGTGGAATTTATTTAAAATGTCTCTGATTGGTTGGGACTATTCAGTTGATGCAGAGGTATTTTATTTCTCTTCTTCCTAATGGCGCGCTATGTTAAGTTACATTTAATGTATCATTCTTGGTTGGAGAATCATCAAATAGAAGATGATATATGTGCATGTGATTCATATTTTCTTTATTGTTTAGCAGAATTTACACGACTTATTGGCATAATGATCATTTTCTTTTGCTTTTCCACTTCCAATTCAGTTAAAATGTGAACTAGCCAAGGAAAGCAGCCAGGCACAGACTTTCTCTGCAGAAAGTTGGCCTTAAGGGCGCTGAATGATGTTAAAGCATAAAAGATTTACAGATAGTAAATTATTCTTTTGCAGGATAAGTTTGCATCAGCACAGGAAGGAAAGCTGGATAATTTAATCATGTGGAAGGAGAGCATTCATTTCAGCATTTAACACCTTTTAGCCAGGAAAGAAAACAGTGGCAGTTTAAAAGTATTGTTGACTTGTAAAAAACACATCTTGCATTCAATATTTATGTTCAGTTCTTTTATATTTTAGAAGAGTTATGAGTTTTGTTTTGCTGTAGCAGTCGTTGGGCAGTAGTTTCTCTGAAGCCTGAGAGGCAAAACCCAGGGAACATTAAAGCCTGCACATCTCACATCTGCTAATTTTGTGTTGCTGTGAACACAGGGGAGTTCGTTAGCTAGTTAGCTAGAATCTTTCCTCAGCTATATCTGGAAACCAAATACAGAGGAGCTTCAGTTTATGTCCACAACAAACATCAGACATTTTGTTTTAACGGTTTCTACAGCTTCCAATGATTCTGCCGACAGAAACTCCTTGTTTCAGGTCTGAACGGTCGGAGCTGGCAGGATGTTTCCTTCGCTAACTCAGAGTATAAAAGCAGCTCAGAGTGAAACAGGCTGCAGGTGGGTGGACTCCAACGGCTGAACACTAACAGACGTTGGGTCAGAATCATCATTAGTGGCTGCTGCAGTGACCATGTGGAGAATGTTTCCTTACCACGTTCATCTCTTCACGGTCACACTCGACCATCTCCTCAGCACCAGCGGGAGCTCTAAAGGCCCGGAGACATATTAAGCTGGTCGCTATTAGCCTGGAAGCTACTTCCTCACGATTATTGTGGCAGAAAGTTGTTCTGCAGTCTCTCCGTCAGGAACCGATTCTGTCAATAATGAACTCTTAAAAGCCTGAAGTCGTCACTGGGCTTTTTTTTTAACCTGAAAGTAAATCAGAACCTCCCTCACCTACAAGTTATTTTCTGGTCGGTCCATTGGAGACTGATTGTGCTCCAGCATGAATCAGATAACATGTATGAGCCTGTGAAGGCCACAGCTGCTGCTGCTGTCCTCTGAATTATACATGTAGAGCAACACGACAGAAATAAAAATGACATACTTCTCTCTAGCCTGGAAGCAAAACCAACTTCAACAGATTCCTGGAGTCAAAGATCCGCTGGACCAACCAGATCTTATTCGTTTGTTTATGTTTTTTTATTCTAAGTGTCTCTGATTGGTTGTTGGTCTGAGCAGCTAATTGGTTGTTTTCACATGATGAAATCCACATTCAGATGAGAATTTGCATCTGGCTACGCTGGGCTTGGTAAATCTTTTCAAGAGAATTGTGTCAAACATGTTTCTAGTACATGGATGGCGCTCGTTGGTTTGAAAATATCATCATGTACTGTACGTCCGCTCTGCTATCACCACGGTGAACTCTGCTCTGCTCCCGTTGGTCGTCGCCAACGTTGCGCCACCAAACATCTCTTCCTGTTTGGATGTAGGGACGAGTATTGATACTGGGTATGATGGTGGCACCAGAGCTGACTCTAACCGTAGCGATCAGACCGAAAAGCCACTGAGTTTTTAATTAGCTTAGCTTCCTTAGCTCTATTGCTGTGACGTCACGTCAGTCTTTGTCCTGGACTTCAGCTCTAAAGATTCAGACTGGTCAAGCTGCAACAAGGGAGGAAACACCTGAAATTAGGTTCAACATCTGACCAACATAGCATTTTATTAAAAGACCTGAGATGTAGCGTCTCTGATGCCTGACAGACCCCACGACACTGGTTTTATCAGCAGAATTATGACGAGTCTGTTCAATTGCAGGTCACAAAAGGCACCGTTTTAGGACAAAGTTGTTTTCCATTCTTTAAGCACCGGTATCAGACCTTAACCATGGCCGTCCCCGTTTAGATACTCTGCCAATCCTGAGCACCACAGGCCCAGAGTAGAAGGTTTCCACGTGTTCCCTGAGATGTTTCATCGGTATCCGAGTCTTTTATTTTGGCAGGGAGCTGCAGAGTCACGGCCACAGTCCAGGAGACTGATGTCATTTTGGGGAGGGAGATGTGTTTTGTCAGACGGGACGGTCAGAGGGGAAGGAGCCTCGACGTCGTCTGTGTTTTGGCGACGATCCAGACGCGGGACATGTGGACCAGTGTGTGAACGCTCAGCGACTCCATGCATCAACCTGACAGCATCCGGTCTGGGACCTGGACATCTGCTGCTGCTGCTGCTGCTGTCTGGGTTCAGATAGAAGGAAATTACAGAGAACAAACATATCCACAGGTTTTCACGTTTTTTCAGTTGATCCAAACAAGAGGTTTCGAACAGGAACTAGTGTGAGAAAATCCGGAGTTAATACTCGGTCGGTCTGTGGAGATGAACATCTGTTGAGCTGTAGATGAACACACACACCAGTGAGATAGAGGAAAGGAAGCTATCAGCAGGGTGAAGGTCAGTGTTGTACATTAGAGTCCGTTCAGATAACATGTATGAGCCTGTGAAGGCCACGCCTGCTGCTGCTGCCGTCCTCTGAATTATACATGTAGAGCCCGGCGGCGTGGGAATAAAAATGACATACTTCTCCCTACGCTGGGACACCAACTTCCACAGACTGCTGAGTTTTAGTGGTGGAAACTTGGTCTGAAGTCTCTCTGTTAGGAACTGGTTCTGCTCCTGCAAAGATCTGCCAGGTGCCAATGAGATAAAATCAATCAGTCACATTAATTTACCAATAAATGGCTCCATTCTCTTTGTTGCTGGTAGTTCCTTGACGTGTGTTTGGTTTACCTGGGCCTCAACATGTCACAATCAGAGACAGAAAATGATAAAGATCTGCAGAGGACGTCCAGTCCAGACTCGTCTCCGTTGCAGATGATGCGTTTAGAGGCTGCTCCTGAGCGGCAGTAAAAACAATGTCGGTCGACGCCACCTTCACCTCCACGTTTCCCACGGGTCGCTGCTTTTTTACGGGCGACGCAAATTACCTGCAGGCCGAGCTCATCGGCTTTAATGGCTGACAGGAGGTCCTGTTCAGACGTCGCATCAACATCTGGGGTCGTATTTATCGAGAAGCTTAGAGACATTTTAGTCTCAACCGCTGAGAATTTGTGGAACTTAGTCCTTGTCTCAGACTTAAAAATAAAAATGATTTATCAACTTTCTGAAGTCTAAGAATCTCTACTAGTCCTCCAGACACTCAGAGACCTCAAGAGGTTGTGATGGTAATAAATCATCAGCGTTACATTGTTGTATTTTTACGAGATATCAAAGCATCGTGATTTCTGACTTTTATGTGGAAGCTTTTCTGGTGAGATGACGTCCCAGATTAAATCCAACATGGATAAATAAATAAAAATTTAGAACAAAAAATGTTGATGTGGGCTATTGTCTGGTCAGTTGTGTTCATCTACCAATGGAATGAGAGTATCATCACTAGCCAGTCAGATTAGGTTGGGGGCGGGTCTTGGAAAACTTGGTAGAGATCCTGACGCTGCATTCAAGACAACTTGAGAAAAGTGAGCTCTGAGTTTTATTTCTGTAGCTAGGCTAATTGTATATCATTTCTGACATAGGCAGAAGGAAGAGATGTCCTGGTTCGAGTGTGGTCGCATTCCCATCATCTCTATTACCTATACCTATTTCTCCTCTGAGTTAACTTGTGACGTGAACGCTATGATATGGGAAGTCTGAAATTGTTGAGTCAGAACATAGAATTTCTGAGTTTTATTGAAGGCATCGTCTGCGTTGGCATTTTTTTTACTTTGGTCTCTGTTGTCAGAAAGATGGAGACTAAATTCATGAAGCTAGGAGAATGTGTCCTAACTGCAAACAAAGGACTTAAAAAAAATAATAATAATAAAAAACAATATTAATTGTTAGGATGTACATTTTGCCATTTAGAGTTAGAATATGATCCTCAGTTGTTTTTACATAAATTGAAACTGAATGAAATAGTTAAATTGCTGGAAGCTTCCGTCCTCAGAGGAACCAGGTCACTGCTGAGCTGTTTGATGGACCAGTCCTGAGGGTCCCTGAAGGCAACACGGAGGGACAACCTGACAGGGACGGGTGTGAACACCTCTGTCAGCACCGTTTCTTCAGAAACAGAAAAGCGTCCAGTGAGTAAAGAATATTTTATCAATTGAAAGTTAATATCACACATGACTGAACAGGCTCCCCTGTGATCCTTTCATAAAAGACTCTGTTTTTTTTCCCCACAAAGGTGTTTTAACAAGGACAAACTCATCTGAGCTGGATGTTCCCATCGAAGGAAGTGATTATGTTCTTCAGCATGAACCTATTCCCCCTAGAAATGTGAAAAAGCCAAATATCACAATAAAAACTGGTAATGGAAACTCTTACATTTAGAAATAGCTCACAAACACCTGAAGCTGAAACACTTTACGTTCTCACGAGGAGGAACATAGGTCTTCAACAGGGGTCGAGGTGCTGCAGGGGGTTCGCAAAATCTTTGGTTGATTACACATTTTTTTTTATATATTTGCAGCATTAGCAGAAGAGAAGCTAACGGTGCAGCTAGCTCCCATTAACGTGCATTCATCCAAGGTTAGAGAAGTTGTGTGAATCTCCTGCTACATGTAGCTTTGTTAAAACATGAATCAGTCAGTGAAGTATCTTTATGTTTACGACAGTTACATGGACAACTGAAATTAAAAAAAAGAATATTTGATCCTGTGTATTATTTGATTAGCTTAATATTCATGACAAATGATGATAATAATGTATGTTTATAAATAGCACTAGGTTGAAGTTTATTGTAAAGTGCAATGGAAACACCTCCAAGTCCATCTTCTTCAAAGTGACGAGAATTATGGGACATTGTGTAAAGACGAGGATTAACGAGAGTTACGGCTCATTCACAAAATAAAAAAACCTTTTGATGGAAACGAAGATCAACTGGACTAATTAAGACTGATTAAGACGAGCAGCTCTTCTGTTCGTCCGAAGACACGAAGCAAACACCAGACGTCACGCTCATAACTGTCCAGTGTAAATATTGACTTCCTGCACATTGGACTCAGGAGCTCCGTCAGATCATTGATGGGTTTCCTCCGATCACACACTATTTCCAAGTCAAACAACGAGAGCGTGCGGTCGAAGACACGACGCGCCGAGCGAAGCAGATTACAGGCGAGGGACCGGAGGAATGAGGAGGCAGGAGAAAGACAGAAAAAAAGGAAAAGGAGGAAGTCCTCTGGATGAGTCATCCCCTCCGGCTGCCTCTCAGATGTGATGCCTCTGCAGCAGCAGCAGCCTCCAAACACGATCTCTTCTTCCAGCGCTGGACGAGGCCTCAGCGACTCCCCGACATCCACCGCGCCACCGCAACAAAATCTCAACAACTTCTTTAATCTTGTACAGAGGATTATAAACTTATATCATTTGGTGGTGGGGGGTTGGGTTAGGTTGGGGGGGGGGTTCTGTGCAGCGAGGCTTTTCTATCAGGTTATGTAACGTCGGGGGATTACTGGGGACATATTTCCCTCTGCTCAGATGTCAACATGCAACGATACAGCCGATTGTTGGCGAGGATGTAAAATAATAAAATAAGAGCCGGTTTCCAGAGGGTTTTGTTGAGGGATAGACTCAGTAACACACACATCTACAGCTACACTGAGGCCGGTTACAAGCCTGGAGTCGACACATGAACGTAATAAACACGACCGCATGTGAAGCAGCAGAAGTCCAGGTGTCTTTACCACCTTAGGACAGCGGACGTCCCTCCAGAAGTTATTCCACCACAGAATTTACTGCATAATAAAGATGAAATGAAAAGATTTCCTGGGTCAATGCGTGAGAAACCTGGGAAGGAGTCGAGTCTGAAGCTGCGGAAGCTGCTGAAGCTCGGTTTGTCGTTTACTGTCATGCCTCATCACGAGGGCGGTGACGAGTTTCAACCTGTTAATATTCCAAGGGAGAGTCAATAATATCAAACCTTCCAAAGTTTCAGGTTTGTTTGTACAGAATTACAATAAAAAGAAACTTCACATTGATGAAAAGTCTGATTTAAGCAGATGAAAATGTTTTTAAGGGTCGGTCCATTCAAATGTCTGGTTCCTGGATCTGTTACGTGACGTCTAGTTTACAAAACGACTTTAAATCTCGCTGTCGACATGTTTTCCTTCCAGCATCCCAGAGTTTAAGGTCGTGCTTGAGAACAAGGATCTCTGCTAAGGAGCTTAACTGTAGCCCAAGTATCATTCTCTGGATTTAAAGAAAATGGATCGTTGGCGTATAGAGAGCAGACAAAGAGAGGCAGAGAGGGAGGGGTTGGGATTTAAATTCTCTGTTCTGAGGAAAACGTCTTTGCAATTTTCTTCCACCAAAAAAATCTAGATAGGAAAGTCTGACTCCCAGGCTCCACATCCGGCCTCTGATCTGTCAGATAAACTGGAGCTGATTTTAAAACCGCTCGACTCCCAACAGTCACATGGTTCTCAGCACGTATGCAGACTTTTCTTATCATAGACAGAATCTTATCTGATCTCATCTATGACTCATCATCAGCATCACGTTCTCCAAACACTGATCTGATGATTTTATTCATTATTACACAGGATGAGATGTGACAATCCCTTGAGTCAACATCAACCAGCTAGCAGCTAGCAGCTAGCAAGAACACACCAGCTAACTAGCCTAGCCAACAGCAGTATGTACGGAGTGATGGGACATGCAACTACATGTCAACCAACACTTCTCCCATTTAGAAGCCTTGTCCAACAAAAATAAATAAATAAACAAATAAACAAACACCAGCAGACTAGATGTCAGTGGTCCACCAACAAACATCACTCCATCATAGTGGGAGAGGAACCAGAGGAACCCAGGGGAACTTCTAAGCAGCTAAAGGCCTCTCTCACATTGGCTGATGTTCATGTTGATGAATCCACTCAACAACCAAAGACACTGCTCTCTGTCCACAAAGAACATGTGGGACAATGTTTAGTGGACAGATGAGACCAGAGTAGAATAGTTTGGTTTAAATGTTTGGAGATGAACCAACACTGCATTCCAGCATCAGAACCTCATCCCTCCATGAAACATGGGGGCGCTAATGTCCTGGTTTGGGCCTGTTCTCCTGCTGCATCTGCTCATCATTGATGAACCCCTGATATGTGGCTCGTTGGTCTAGGGGTATGATTCTCGCTTAGGGTGCGAGAGGTCCCGGGTTCAAATCCCGGACGAGCCCATTGTTGTGGTTTGCTTGTAGTTCATGTGAAGAACGACTGAGTCATGAGGTATGACCCCAGTGGTTCTAAAGAAGAACCAGATTATGTTTAGGAACAAGTCAAAATAGAAATGATGATGAGAGGAAACCACCAACATCTCAGAACTGAACTGCTTCTATTCTCAATGGGATCAAACTCCTCCTCTGATCAGCTGTTACCACAAACGTATAGTTAAGCATAATATTTCTGTTTCATGTGTTTGACTTGGTTCTTCTTTGTCCACTCTCTTGTTTGTTGCAGAAATGATTCAAACCCTTCAAGCAACATTTAGTTTAACAACTAAGGTAACAACTTCATAAGGGTGTTATTTATTTATTTATTTAAACATTAAGACAGAGTGGACGTCAGCAGCTCCTCGTCCAGCCCACAGATCTGTGATTAGTTTCCTCTCAGAGGTCTGGAACCGGCTGACGTCGTTAAAATACACCAGGAATTAAATTCAGGTTCCTCCCTCTGCATCGTTTTAGTCCGTTCCTACAAAACCAAGTTTTACCTCCATCAGGATTATGAACAGTCTGACGCGTCTGACCAGGACTCAGAGAGAAGAAACGTTTATCTGTGTAATTATTAACTGTTATTTAAATAGAAAAGTGGCTGAGCTTTAACCATTTCAACCTGGTCCAACATCATCATCATCACTATTATTATTATTATTATTATTATTATTATTATTATTATTGTTGTTATTGTTATTAGGAGGAGAAGACGAGAGCAAGAAGGAGAAATAGGATATGCATAACAAAAATGAAGAGGAGGAACTGATGAAGGAGGTGAATATGGAGGAGGGGGAGGAGAAAAAGAAGAGCAAGAATGATGAAGAGGAGAAAGGCCACAAGAAAATGAGGAAAAGGAGGAGAACAAGAACAAGGTGGACACGAGGAAGATAAATGAAGGAGGGAATAAAAGGAGGAGAAAAAGGAGAAGAAGAGGAGGAGAAAGAGGAGGTGGAGAATAGAGAACAAGATGGGTATGAGGAAGACAAAGGAGGAGGAGAAAGAGTAGAAGAAGAAGCGTTGATGTTTAAACGGTGTGAATCATTACCTCATTATAACCCCATAATAACATTATAATAACATGATAATAACCTCATAATAACCTTATTAACCCTTAGTTCCAGGTTCTGGTTAATTTCACCCTCTGAGGACGAGGTGTCTGGGGACGTCTTCTTCTTCTTCTTCTTCTTCTTCTTCTTCTTCTCCTTCGTCTTCTTCTCCTCCTCCAAGAACCAGAGAACTGGCCAGTTTATTACCTATGAGAACCAGAGCAGTGAGAGGAAATGAGATGAATCCAGGTTTGATCTGAGGATAAACATCAAATCAAGAGTTTTAACTGGAGCTAAGAACCAAGGATGAAGGAAGAAAAACTAATTCCTCCATGTTCTCCTCCTTCTTCTTCATCGGTTCCTCCTCTTCCTCCTTCTTCATTTTCTTCTTCTTCCATCTTCCTCCTCCTCTTATTCTTCATCTTCATCCTCATCCTCTTCGTTCTGCTCCTCCTGTTTCCAGAGGAGAACCAGGCTGGAGAAGAAGAATCGTCCACAGAAGTAAATAATCCATCGTAACATCATTTTATTATTTTATTTTTTTCTGAAGTGCAGATTCAAACTTTCTTCAGGGTGATTTAACCGTTGGGTTTTATTACAGCGCTCATCAATCGTACATAACCCAATGAATCCACGGCTGACTCATTCCAGGAGTGAATCATCGCAGTAGAAATCTGATCTCGGAGCAGTTGTTCATTATTCATGGTCGGACGACTTCTGCACATTCACACATTCAAACAGAGCTGTCAACCACAACAAGGAAAACACTGAATCTCACTCCAGGGAGGATTTTTCCACGACTGCCGTGTTACTCTCTGCGGGGTCCGGACGTCCTCGTCCTCCTCCTCACCACCTTTTTAAACCATTTTTTATTATTTGCATTTGTTTAGCTGCAGAGAGGAATCACATGAAACTTTGGCCCTGGCAGATTAAAATGAGAGTCATCATTATTCGTCATGCACTCCTTGTGCTGCTCTTTCTTACAATGATCTTCTCCTGCTCCTGCATTAATCTCACAACCAGAGAGTTCTCATTTCATATTCCCATAAAAACCTCACACCACCAGGAAGGAGCAGAACTCAGAAACACAGAAAATGACAAAATATTCTCTGGTTCTACTCAGGTACTTTGGCTCCAGCTGACAAATATGCGATTAATCGCATCTTGTGCAATTAATCGGGATTAAATATTTTCAACCAGTCAACAGATTTTGACTTTGCAGCTTTTTCTCAAGATAATGTTACATTTGACAATTTATTGTCGTTTAATGTCAATGTGAATTGAGTTGCTCAGATCTACAATGAAACAGATCATTTAAAAAAAAGTGTGATTAATTTGCGTTAATCGCTCTGTAACAAGGGGAATATGGTTATTAATCGCGATTAAATATTTTAATTCAGCAAACAGATTTGGAGTCTTGTGCATTTTTCTGCAGCTTTTTCTCAAGATAATGTTAGATTTGATTCTTCATTTGACAATTTATTGTCATTTAATCTCAATGTGAATTGAGTTGCTCAGATATTTAGAGTAATTCGATGTGCAATTTTAAACAAATAATTTTAAAAAGCTTGATTTATTTGCATTAATCGCGTTATTAATCGCAATTAAATATTTCAATCTATTGAAAGCCCTACTGGGATAATTTTGGGAATGTTCTAAAAATGTTCAGCAAAAACCTAAAACCATTATAGATATATAGATTTGTACATTTTTTCCCAATAGAATTAGATTTTAACATTCACTGTAACATTTCTCTTGACTAAAAGAAAGTTATCTGCATTTACTGTCAATATGAACCGAGTTATGAAGTGAGCAGCTCAGATATTAAGAGTAATATAATTTACATTTAAAACATATATTTTAAAAAATAATGTTTAATTTGCATTAATTGCAATTATCAATTGGATTTAAGTGATTAATTCATACAAAGGTTTTAGATAGTTTGGAGAATTGGCTAAAAAATTATTCAAAATCCAATAAACTGGGTCTATGGAAGTTTTGTACATTTTTCTGCAGCTTTTTCTCAAGATACAATTTAGATGTGAACACTGAATACTTTGCAGTAACCCAACCGTGGCTGTTCTTTCTGCTTCCTAAATGACTATAGTGGGTCTTTTTGTTCTTGAAATGCAACACAAAGAGGAGCAGAGTAAAGTAGGTCCGACTTCATGCTTGTGGCGGTGCGTAACCTCCGTCGGGGACAAATGAAGAGAATAAGAGCTCCTTCAGGGATAAAAACCTTCCCGTGTCTCCTTCCATTATTCAAGGTAAGGCCTATTTTTTGCCGGGGAGCGAGCTGTGAGACTGCAGCCTTGACACAGGTGATGGCTCGGGGAAAGGACTCATTTGTCCTTGATGCCTCGACCGCCGTTAAGCTCTGTGCATATGAAGAGAGGCCGAGGCGTCGCTCGTTCGCTGTCATCTCGTCACTGAAACCTCAAATTACGGCGGCGGCGGAATTGATGAGCTGTCACGCGTGACCCTGCCGAGCCGTCGGGGCGCCGACACCCTGGAAATGAGCAGGTCTGCGCGAAACAGCTTAATTTGTGAGGGGAAGCGGGAGGTTTTCACTCAGACTGACGCTTCGTGCATAATGTGTGCAGGCTTTAATGTGACTGCTGAGAGGAAATGAAGGGTTTCACTCTGAATGGGCAAATATGACATTTAAGCCGGCGCATGATTTCCATGAGTGGATACGTCACGTTAATGTAAAGCAATTAAATCTGCTGTTGTTAAGTGTTAAGAGCCGCAGAACCAAAGGAAAACTGTTAAATAAGGTTTATCTTTGACAGGGATGTCCTCATCGTGTCCTGATACCCTGATCTAGCTAATAGTATTCTTCCTAGCTTCCTGGCTAACAGTTGCACTTTCTAGCTTCCTAGCTAATAGTCGCCCTCCCTAGCTTCCTGGCTGACAGTCACTCTACCCTAGCTTCCTGGATAACTGTAGTTCTTCTAAGCTTCCTAGCTAACAGTAGTTCTTCCTAGCTTCCTAGCTAACTGTAGTTCTTCCTAGCTTCCTAGCTAACAGTAACTCTTCCTAACTTCCTGGCTAACAGTAGCTCTTACTAGCTTCCTGGCTAACAGTTGCCCTTTCTAGCTTCCTGGATAACTGTAGTTCTTCCAAGCTTCCTAGCTAACAGTCAACATTCCTAGCTTCCTGGCTAACAGTTAACCTTTCCTGGCTAACAGTTGCACTTTCTAGCTTCCTAGCTAATAGTCGCCCTCCTAGCTTCCTGGCTGACAGTCACTCTACCTAGCTTCCTGGATAACTGTAGTTCTTCTAAGCTTCCTAGCTAACAGTAGTTCTTCCTAGCTTCCTAGCTAACTGTAGTTCTTCCTAGCTTCCTAGCTAACAGTAACTCTTCCTAACTTCCTGGCTAACAGTAGCTCTTACTAGCTTCCTGGCTAACAGTTGCCCTTTCTAGCTTCCTGGATAACTGTAGTTCTTCCAAGCTTCCTAGCTAACAGTCAACATTCCTAGCTTCCTGGCTAACAGTTAACCTTTCCTGGCTAACAGTTGCACTTTCTAGCTTCCTAGCTAATAGTCGCCCTCCCTAGCTTCCTGGCTGACAGTCACTCTACCCTAGCTTCCTGGATAACTGTAGTTCTTCTAAGCTTCCTAGCTAACAGTATTTCTTCCTAGCTTCCTAGCTAACTGTAGTTCTTCCTAGCTTCCTAGCTAACAGTAACTCTTCCTAACTTCCTGGCTAACAGTAGCTCTTACTAGCTTCCTGGCTAACAGTTAACCTTTCTAGCTTCCTGGATAACTGTATGTCTTCCAAGCTTCCTAGCTAACTGTAGCTCTTTCTAGCTTCCTGGCTAATAGTAGCTCTTCCTAGCTTCCTTACCAATAGTAGTCCTTCCTATCTTCCCAGCTAACTGTAGTTCATCCAAGGTTCCTAGCTAATAGTCACCCTTCCTAGCTTCCTGGCTAACTGTAGTTCTTCCTAGCTTCCTGGCTAACTGCAGTTCTTCCTAGGTTCCCAGATACTTGTAGTTCTCCCTAGCCTCCCAGCAAATAGTACCTCTTCCTAGCTTCCAAGTTAATAGTAGCTCTTCTTAGCCTCCCAACTAACAGAAGCTCTTCCCTACAAAAAAAAAAAAAATCTACGAAAAAAAATATGAACTGTTCTTTACCAAAGGCAAACTGTTAAATACCTTTTGTCTTTGACAGGAATGCTCCTACCAAGTCCCGATCTAATGTTAAATGTCCTAGAGTTGGTCCCCTGTAGCTTTGATGCTAATCATCGATCATTAAAACAGAAGAAGAAGATGCTTGATGCTACAGGGACGTGGTTTTGGTTTATGTCAAATCCAAAATAAATAACCAGAAGAGATCACGTTTGGCTGAAACCTGATTCTGATCTAGTCTTTGTGACTTAGTCAGAATGTAGGAGGAATCCTCAACAGACTCATCATTGAATGGCTCTGTTCCTTACATCCACCTTATGTCTGAGCCTCGTGGCAGCTGCTTGTACCCACAATGTTTCGATCACAAAGTTGGCGACTAGAGGTGAAAGCTGGGACGTAGGTCGACCTTTAAATCTAACAGCTCAGCACCACGGACGGTCCAACGCCTGCTTTGCTGCAGCTGCTGCACACGCCGGTTCGTGGATGATGACAACTGTTTTCTGATAAAGAAACTCTCACATGATGTTTGTCCTTAAATATCTCCAAAGTGTCAGATCCGGGGCATGAGTCACTGAGTCCTGGCGAGCTGAAGTGAGCATTAATCTTGTTAGGATGTGACAGTGCAGAGGCCTCAGCAGGACGGGATGTTTCATGCACAGTTATAACGATAAAATAAAAAAGACCAACAACAGTAACAAAGAACATGAGGTTTCTGTTTGTTTTCTCTAATATTTACCACGAGCTTCACTCTGATTGGCTGAAGTCAAGAAGATGTAACTTCATTTCATCTTAATGTTCAAATCCACAACAACATAATGATCAAGAATGAATGTAGCGCAAATGATCAACATGATTTATTAGCGCTTCCTAGCTCCCCAGTTGACAACAGCTTTACCTACTTTTCCAGCTAACGATAGCTCTCCCTAGCCGTCTGGCTAACTGCAGTTCTCCTGAGCTTGCCAGCTAATTGTCTTCCTAGCATCCTAGCATATAGCAGTTCTTCTTAGCTAACTGGCTAACTGTAGTTCTTCCTAGCTCCCCAGCTAAGTTACTATTCCTAACTTCCTGACTACCTGTGGTTCTTCCTAGCTTCCCAGCTATATAGGTCTCCCTAGTTCCCCAGTTAACAGTAGCTCGTTCTATCTTCCCAGCTAACTGTAGGTCTCCTTAGTTTCCTGGCTAAGAGTCGCTCTTCCTAGCTTCCTGGCTAACTGTAGTTCTTCCAAGCTTCCTAGCTAACAGTAGCCCTTCCTAGCTTCGTGATTAACAGTAGCTCTTCCCAGCTTCGTGGCTAACAGTAGCTCTTCCCAGCTAACAGTGGCTTTCCCTAGCTTAACGGCTAATAGTAGCACTTCCTAGCTAACAGTAGCTCTTCCTAGCCTCATGGCTAATAGCAACACTTCCTGGCTAACTGTAGTTCTTCCTAGCTTCCTGGTTAACAGTAGCTCTTCCTAGCTTCCTGGCTAACAGTAGCTCTCCCTAGCTTACAACTAATAGTAGTGCTTCCTAGCTAACAGTAGCTCTTCCTAGCCTCATGGCTAATAGCAACACTTCCTGGCTAACTGTAGTTCTTCCTAGCTTCCTGGTTAACAGTAGCTCTTCCCAGCTTCCTGGCTAACAGTAGCTCTCCCTAGCTTACAACTAATAGTAGCGCTTCCTAGCTAACAGTAGCTCTTCCTAGCCTCATGGCTAATAGCAACACTTCCTGGCTAACTGTAGTTCTTCCTAGCTTCCTGGTTAACAGTAGCTCTTCATAGCTTCCTGGCTAACAGTAGCTCTCCCTAGCTTACAACTAATAGAAGCGCTTCCTAGCTAACAGTTGCTCTCCCTAGCTTAATGGCTAATAGTAGCACTTCCTAGCTAACTGTAGTTCTTCCTAGCTCCCTGGTTAACAGTAGCTCTTCCTAGCTTCCTGGCTAACAGTAGCTCTCCCTAGCTTACAACTAATAGTAGCGCTTCCTAGCTAACAGTAGCTCTTCTAGCCTCATGGCTAATAGCAACACTTCCTGGCTAACTGTAGTTCTTCCTAGCTTCCTGGTTAACATTAGCTCTTCCCAGCTTCCTGGCTAACAGTTGCTCTCCCTAGCTTAATGGCTAATAGTAGCACTTCCTAGCTAACTGTAGTTCTTCCTAGCTTCCTGGTTAACAGTAGCTCTTCCTAGCTTCCTGGCTAACAGTAGCTCTCCCTAGCTTACAACTAATAGTAGCGCTTCCTAGCTAACAGTAGCTCTTCCTAGCCTCATGGCTAATAGCAACACTTCCTGGCTAACTGTAGTTCTTCCTAGCTTCCTGGTTAACAGTAGCTCTTCCCAGCTTCCTGGCTAACAGTTGCTCTCCCTAGCTTAATGGCTAATAGTAGCACTTCCTAGCTAACTGTAGTTCTTCCTAGCTTGCAAGCTAATAGTAGCTTTCCTTAGCCTCCCAGCTAACAGAAGCTCTTCCTTTCAAAAAAACAAAAAAAAACAAAACGAAAATCCGAATATTTTTGTGTTGAACTTTTATTTAGTTAACGCTCACTTTTGTTGGATGATTCAATTAACATGAAAAATGGCAACAACCTTTAAATCTTTTACAAAATTCACACCGAAGCTCAATGACGTCCAACGTTTAAGGATCCGCAGCTTTTTGCCTTTTCAGTATTTTTCCCCAATCAGTCCCGACGTCCCACCGATAAGGACGCGTTTAGGTCGCGCCGACTAACCGCCGCCTCTCGCTGAGGCTCCACGACGTTCGGTTTAGATTCAGTTCGGGGGAAGGATTCCAGTAATTCTCCTTTCATGGGAATCAGCAGGAAAAAAAAAAGAAAAGAAAAGAAAGAAAAGCTACAGTGGAGACACGGCAGACGAGAAGGAGGGTAAAAATAGACTGAATAGCAATGAGGCAACTTTCCTCCCGCCTGGAGCCGTGCGTGAGTCAAAGTGGGGGTTGCTCCTCCTCATAAGGACTCACTCCTCGCAGCTCCTCAAGGTTTAGGAGGGAATAAATTCACCCACTCTAATCCGAGTCCAGCGAGCTTCGACAGGCCTTGGCGCCGCTTCTCCCGGATAAGGAAAAAGTGGGACAAGATACTCTATCGCAGCGGGGGGTCGAGCTGGGTTTGGGCGAAACGAGGGGGGGAGCTGTTCCCATTTCCTCCTCAAACATTCCCCACACATTTTGGGCACTTCAATGAGACGCTGAATTAATCTGAATTAATCCCACTTCAGCCGGCGTGAAAGTGGGTGAAGAATAAGGTGAACAGATTTCAATTACGGTTTCGTTTAGACTCAGACAGACTTTAACGATTCATGAAGGAAACCACAAGAAAGATAAAATAAAATAAGATTAGATTAAAATAAAATAAAAAATAATTATTATCTAGTAAAATAAAATAATCAGCGTAATAAGCATAGCATTATGAACAAATGCACAAAAGTATTGATATTTATTCATATTTAATGTGTAATGTTAATAGCAATGCAACCAGCTACCATAGTAATGAAACTGCTACCTCATTGTCTACATTTTTTTTTAGCAATTTTAAATCCCATTCCACATTGTATATACAGAACGTCCTTATATTTCTATTTTTCTCTGTATTATTTATATTATTTCTCTATATATTTTTTGTATATTCTTTCAAATTTTACATTTTTATTAATTGTTATATATGTATATATATATATTCTTGTCTAATTCTACTGTGACAAGAAAGTTTCCCTGTATGTGGGATAAATACGAAATGTCTTATGTCTTGTAACTGTCGTTTTTTTTTATCTCACTCATTAAATGCTAAACTCAAACTCCCCCTAATAAAGAATATCTAGCATGTGCATGCTAGCTATTGTTAGCTTAACATAGCTAGACTCAGTTCTTATATACGAGACATTAAGCGTTTAGTCCATTATAGACAAATATTTTAATACCTGTGAACGGTTCCTCCTTTATATATATAGAAATATATATATATATATATATATATTTAACACAGAACAACACGCACAAAAAAAGTTTTCTATTTAGGGCAAATAATTGTTTATTCCCAGGCAGTGAGAAGGAAGTGATTCAAGATAAAAGACAAGAAGATGAAGAGAAAGAAGAGGAAGTGAGAGAAGAAGAATGAGAAGAAGGAAGTGATGAAATATGAAAATGTCGAAGGTGTCATGAAGTGAAGGAAGTTACTGATGATATGGAGAGAGATAAGGAAAGGGAAGTGATAGAACAAAATTAACTAGGAAGTGGACCCCACTGATCCCTGACCTCTGACCTTAAATATCACCTCCATCCTAAAAGGTCTTAACTTAAATAAACACAATAAACACACACACACACACACACACACACACACACACACACACACACACACGCACAGGGGTGACTGTGACGTCAAACCAGAGCGCAGCTGACTCGCTCGCTCCACAGTGCCACGCGCTGCTGACCAGCCTCGCGCTCTCCTGCAAATCCACTCCACGCGGCGGCTGCTGCTGCTACACGCTCCACGAGCTCCACCGAGGAGGAGGCAGAGGAGGAGGAGGAGGAGAAGAAGAAGAAGAAGACGAGCGAGGGGTGGGGGAAAACCGGGAGGTCTCACGCGGAGAGAGGAGGAGGAGGAGGAGGAGGAGGA